>NC_135082.1:21205000-21505000 GCF_051107435.1 Chaetodon auriga | reverse complement strand
GCCACAGTGTTGCACAGTAACAATAGCGAAAAAGACGAGGCAGTTTTATTTAGTGTTTCACAGGATAAAAGTTGTGTACACCTTTAAGGACAACACCTTTGACTTATTTGTAATGAGGTATTTGTGAGGAAACTACCAACGTGAAGATAGTTCCTAACATGCCGCCATTAAGTGTCACTATAATGAGGAAATAGAGTTGTAATCGGTCAGTTTTGGACATGATTTCGTGTTTATGTTATTTGCACTACAATCTACAGTGTGCGAGTTCACGCTGGGGTCACTCAGTTATATGAAATCCAATGATCGCCTTTCGCGCCATTCCTGACTCACGGGGCGGAAGTTTGTCAAGTCACGTGACGTACAATCGCCCACAACTTTCGCGCCACCACGAAAGCCCGCCTCTCCCTACTGAAAGAAGCGACACAATTGGCTGCTGCAGACGTCAGACTCGCGCCACTTCTTGCATCGCGACTGGAGAGAACCGCAAGCTGCAAGTGAATGAATACTGGTCTCCGGTGATTGTGAAGTAACTAAACCGTGAATTTGAACTGTTTTTTGGATCGCTGGTGTCTTAGGATTTTCGAATCAAGTTATCTCACCTGAGGGTCGACGTGTGCAGCCATGGCTCGTAAGGATTATGCAGCAGAGAAAGGTAATGGATCAACATTCACAGTAACGGCATGGCAGCAACAGGTTGGCCTAAATGACTGAGCTTTTAACTGAATGTGTTCTCTGAAATGGCCTTTGTTAACATAAATTGGTGAATGCATAGCAGGAAGTGCACTGGGTATGAAGTCAGCTAATTTAACGTAAAGCAATCTCATTTCATTGTGTTAGTGCTGCCCGAAATAGGTATTCAGTCACTCTTCTGATAAAGTTGACGTTACATTATCGTTTTCCCCTTAGCTTAATGTTACTTCATTTATACAACACTGGAAATAATGTGTCAGTATAGTCTATTGTATGTACTGCACAATAGACCATATTTTACTTTGAAGTTGCACTAACTTTTCTGAACGCGAGCTAACTTCTTCGGAAGTAATGAAGCATTGTCTGTGAGCCTGTGACTACAGTGACCCGGATGGATCCGCTTAAACAAAGGAGCAGGCGCCACAAGCACATGTTCAACAACAACTGAAACGTAGTAACATAAATTAATGACGGCTGGACGGAATTTCGTAGTAAATATATATTAGATAGTTGGCATGACATACTCTTTTTACTCTTTAATTCGTATCGTTGCCATTTCAACCGGCAACGCACCTCACAATAAAGCAATTTTGAGGATAGTATAGCGTCAGGTATTGGATGATGCGTTCACAAACATGTTTGTAAAGTTACTAAGCCCACGTTATTTGGACCCAACTTCTTATTAGCTAACAATGATGTTCTCACGTACAAGGAACCGTTAGGCGATTTCTTGTTGTATTGCGTGAAAATAGACGTAAGTTAATTATTTTTACACCAAAACGTACATGAGTGAAGCTGTGGTTTTTATGTTGTATCTTATCCACAGTGTTTTAGAGAGTTTAAGGGTCTTAGAGTCAAGGTAGTCTCCCGCTTACGTTACACATCCACTAACTGCTGCTAGCTGCTCCAGTCTACGTTAACGTTATGCTAGCATACTGTTAGCCAAGTAGCTCTCTGTAGCTGACTGTCAGTTACACAAGTGAACACACCATTTTGTACCGTTTTAACATAATACCAACTGGTTAAGTCGACTTGGCCCGGTGCCTTGCTGAAAGGCCCCTGACTGGACTGGTTTATGTTGGGGTTTGACCCCACGCCTTTTGGGACGCAAATCTTATTTCAATGTTGTGCAAACCATAATGTCCATAATGTGTAGTCTTGCCTGTAACACCCGTAATTGTTGATTTAACATAATAAAGTATGAACTGCTCTCGCATGTATTTCAGTTGCTTAACCAATATGGATCAGTGACAAATAATTTGGCTATTAATTTTTCCCCCTGCTTAAAACCGAAACTTTACTATGACCTTATTCCTTTTCCAATCTGGGAATTGTTTAGTTAAAAGTTTTAGGGATTTGGAGTGTTTCAATCGTCGGAAATCTTCATCGCTTCACTTATTAGCGATCACTTATCGCTTTGTGATGACATTTAGAGCAGTAGCTTAGTTGATAATGATGGAGCTATGGTGTGTTCCACACAATTTAGCTAAGCTAGCGTTAGAAGATGGCTGGCCACGGTTTGAAAACAACAGCCAGGACTATTTTTAAGAGCGGATGGGACGCGGATGGATATCCCAGTGACGAGGCACAAAAGCCATGTGCTGCTTTGTTTACAATAACATCCTCGAACAGAGAAATAATAAACCACAGCTGCAGTTTTTCTGCTACACCGTCAAAGTAAGTGGAGTATTTTAACCGCCGCGCTTGCATTAGTTTCGTTTCTAGTAAGGTGGAATTGAATATTCTTAGTAGTTGTGGCTCTTTCGAGAAGTGAGGGATATTTTCTCTACAAAAAAAAAATGGACACTGAACTGAGCGCGACTGTTGTTGTATTTACATTCTTACCCTGAAGCTATCTGCTGCGTAGCCTCACTTATTTCTCTCTGAAACTATAATACTATGTACACTCGAGCGGAATTTGCTTCGTATAGCACATCGGTGGCAGTTTGTGCTCTACTGTAGGCAATAGTGACTCATCGAGATTACAGGATGCCATGTTACTCAACAAAGGGGGTCGTCGCAGGACAACAAATTAGCTCCCAGTCTCTAGGCCCACTGGTGGTGGTGCTAATCAACATTTCCAGCTTTTAAACTTACAAACTATCCTTAATATTTAAACACATGAAACCGTAGCATCAGTAAACAATAAGTCCTTTGTCTGTGTGTGTGTGTATATATGGCTAACAAAAAACCACCACCCTGTGTCTGCTGCATGTGGCCTGTGTTTTTCTGCTTAGAAACAGTCCTGAAGGTGTTTTTGTTTGTGTTTTGCAGACAAATGCAAAAGGTTCCTGCAGGAGTTTTACACGGAGGATGACAATGGGAAGAAGGTGTTCAAATATGGAGCTCAACTTGTAAGTGTAGTAAACAAATGGTAAATAGGCTTAGCTTTCTGAGCTGGCTGTTGTGGCCTTGATTTTAATATTTAATATTGCTGACTGATAGATGACATTGACATTATTACAGAAACATGAATAAACCAGGTGGGGAAAAAAAAGTATTGAGTGGCAGGATATTGATGCCAATTTTGTCCCATTTGATAAGATTTTTAGCCACTTTTTGTCTTTTTGGACTGTAGCATAACTTGGTGCACCCCTGTGCCTTAAGGGTTACGAAGCTACCTTTGGACGACCACATCAGGATTACCAGAACCTGGATGTCTTTAATGCACCTCTCTCAACCTTTTCACTATCACTGTCTAATGAAGGCATAGAACGTCAGGAAAGATTTTTTTTTTTTTTCAAAAACAACTTTTTCCAAATGATTGAATGATGAATTAATGAATGAATTGCTTTGTCTCCCCCAAAAGATTGCTGGTTCACACAACTGGCATATGACTTTCAGAGTTATTTAGTCTAATGTGATGGCAAAGCGAGTTGTTGCCTCAGTGTTCTTCAAATAACTGTATTACAGGACCACGTAATAACCTTGTATCTTGTTGCAGCCAAGTTTGTGGATGTGTTGCTGTGTCTTTGTCTGCACACACACGGCTCAATAATAAAACAAAGTGGTGTAATGAACTCGCTTGTGTAATTACTTGTCTGTGTGTGCAGGTGGCACTGGCCCACAGAGAGCAGGTGTCTCTCTTTGTGGAATTGGACGATGTGGCTGAAGAAGACCCCGAGCTGGTTGAGAGCATCTGTGAGAATGCAAAGCGCTACACGGGCTTGTTTGCTGACGCCGTGCACGAGCTGCTGCCAGAGTACAAAGAAAGAGATGTACGTTTGTTTGCACAGTGTATCCTGTACAATTTCTAAACAAGTGAAAGCATTTAGATTAGAATATCAGCTGTAATAATAAACTATAATCAATGTCTAAAAGCTTCCTGCAGGAGTTTTAAGTAAATATGGTGTGTGGCTCATCTCTAGCTCTGATGCTTCCATTACATATAAGAATGCAAAAACACTTTGGTTATATCCAGGTTGTGGCCAAAGATTCTTTGGACGTGTACATTGAGCACAGGCTGATGATGGAACAGAGGGGTCGCGACCCTGCAGACACCCGAGACCCTCGTAACCAGTACCCACCTGAACTCATGAGGAGATTGTAAGTTGAAGCTGAGTCATGGTTCAGTTTTATTAACACATTTCAGTTATTTGATAGCAGCACAAACGTCACACAAACTTCATCTTCCGTCCACAGCGAGATGTACTTCAAGCCCCCAACCACCACTAAACCCAAAGTGGTGCGTGATGTGCGAGCGGACAGCATTGGGAATCTGGTGACGGTTCGAGGAATAGTGACCCGTGCCACTGAGGTCAAACCAATGATGGCTGTCGCTACGTACACATGTGACCTGTGTGGTGCAGAGACATATCAACCAGTAAGATTGGTTTTAGTCCTGTAATCATTTACATCCTGTGACAATTACAGCTGTACCAAATGGTTCAAGCTTCAATCATTATGTTGACGTGAATTCCAGGTCAGCGTTTGACAGATGAGAGTTCTCATCACTCAGTGATTCACATCTGATTTTTGTTCTAGGTCGAGGTCCAGAATGATTGATGATAACAAAATAGTATTAGAACAATTAATGTCACATTTGTTGTGATCTGGTCAGCACAAAACTGAGACAGACGAGGCTGTTAGTCCATATTTATGTCTGACTTACTATATTCTCACAACTGTTGTGTCCAAGAGAAAACAGGATGTCATTTATCTGTGATTTAGGAACAACACTCGTTTAATGTTGCCATGTCAACTATAGACATGGTGGTGAACTTCAGTGATATCTGCTGCTTTACCTTTGAAGCACAGCTCCACTCGCTCACCAGAGCAACTCTTGTCGGTGCATGTGATCTGTGGCACAGTAACCTTCAGTGTTGATAGGCTGTTACTCATGATTGTAACCAATCGGATGGCTCAGCAAGACTACAGAGAGGCAGCTGCATCAGAGCACTAAATACGAGTGTATTAGGATGGGTTTATGTTGATAAAGCTGACAAGTTTTATTCATTAAAGAAATTTGATTAAAAAAAAAAAAAAATTAAAGACCAACTCATTCCTGAATCAAGGATTTTTATTATTTATCTGGGTGGTGGTGTCTTAAAATATTAAGACAGACATTCAAAACTTCATTCAAAAACCTCAAAGGAAGCTTTGAATGTCACTTAAGCACAAGCCCCAGTGACAATACATACATTTATCAGTAGTCCTTCATGGTGTTTTTTTTTTTCCCTCAGATCCAGTCTCCATCCTTCATGCCCCTCATCATGTGTCCCAGCCAAGAGTGTGTCACCAACAAATCTGGAGGTCGACTCTACCTGCAGACCAGAGGCTCCAAATTTATCAAGTTCCAGGAGCTGCGTATTCAGGAACATGTAAGGAACTGTATCCAAGAAAGCGGTTGCCTGCTGTTGCCATAGATCGTCTTGATTTTCTGATGAGTTTCTTCTGTTGACCTGCAGAGTGACCAAGTGCCAGTCGGTAATATTCCAAGGAGCATGTCTGTGTTTGCCCGTGGAGAAAACACACGTCTGGCCCAGCCAGGAGACCATGTAGCCATCACTGGAATCTTCCTCCCGCTTCTGCGCACAGGCTTCAAACAGGCTGTTCAGGTTCGTGACTTTTGACCTGAATTTAGGATTTGTCTGCTTGAACCCACACGGAGCTCAAACCTCTCTGAAGAAATTCAATCTGTGGCAGGAACTTTGTTCAGCGTTGGTATGTGAGATACGTGCATCTCTAACCTATCCTGATTTGGTCATTTCAGGGTCTGCTGTCAGAAACGTACCTGGAGGCCCACAGCATCACACTCATGAACAAGACAGAGGACGATGAGCTCGGCAACGACGAGCTGACCGATGAGGAGCTGCGTGGCATCACAGGTCGGTGCCTGGACTCGAATAACACTAGACTTAAATAACCGGTGTGAAAACCTGACACTGCTGATAATTTGTTTCTCTTGTAGCAGCTGAAGTGATTTTGTTTTGTGTTTCAGATGAAGGATTTTATGAGAAACTAGCCGGCTCAATAGCACCAGAGATCTATGGACACGAAGATGTCAAAAAGGCTCTGCTCCTGCTGCTGGTTGGAGGAGTGGAACAAGCACCTAAAGGCATGAAAATCAGAGGTGAGCACTAAATGTTAAATGTGTACATCACATGCATATCACCATTGCCCATCTTCTATCTGTGGAGCATTTCTCAAAAACAAAGCATCTGTAAAAACTGCAACACTCTTCCTGTTTTGGCTTTTGTCCCCTTAAGGCAACATAAACATCTGCCTGATGGGAGACCCAGGAGTTGCCAAGTCCCAGCTGCTGTCCTACATTGACCGTCTGGCTCCTCGAAGTGAGTATAGTCCCGTCTGTGGGAGTAAAAGTCCTGTCTGTGGTTTAATATTTTATCCAGTCAGGCATCCTCTTTCCATTAAGGCTTACATGGTCAAATATTAACTTTTGATGTCCTTTTCTGACTAGAGTGTAAAGGCTGTTTTTTTTTTTTTTGATGCCAGATTATAGACACTCGACTCATTAAACAACAAAGCAAGCACAACCAGTTTCCACTTTGATTGACAGCCTGTTAACAGTGTCTGAATGTCTTCGCTTTAAAAACGTATTAGACATTGTCTTCCATCGTAAAAGCGAAATGCATGCTTTGACCTCTTTCTTCTGTCCCCTCTCTGGTCTTCAGGCCAGTACACAACAGGTCGCGGTTCGTCTGGTGTGGGGCTGACTGCAGCAGTGATGCGTGACCCCCTGACTGGAGAAATGACCCTGGAAGGTGGAGCCTTGGTGCTGGCCGATCAGGGCATCTGCTGCATTGATGAGTTTGATAAGATGGCCGACGCCGACCGAACAGCCATCCACGAAGTGATGGAGCAGCAGACCATCTCCATCGCTAAGGTAAAGCCAACCTCACTTTTTCATTACTCCAACTGGTGGCTTAATTAGGCTAATTAGCTACGTTCAAATCTAATGCCTGTGTCACACCAGTAATGTTCCTCCCTCCTCTCCAGGCCGGCATCATGACCTCCCTCAACGCTCGTTGCTCCATTCTAGCAGCAGCCAACCCCGCCTATGGCCGCTACAATCCCCGGAAGAGCATTGAGCAGAACATTCAGCTGCCGGCCGCTCTGCTCTCCCGTTTCGACCTGCTCTGGCTGATCCAGGACAAGCCGGACGCCGACGCTGACCTGCGTCTGGCCCAGCACATCACCTATGTCCACCAGCACAGCCGCCAGCCGCCCACGCACTTCACACCCATCGACATGAAGCTGATGAGGTACAAATTTGCTGCAATATTAATATCTTTTAACATGTTGGAGCAGGCCATTCTCCTACATACCAGCTGTATACTAGGAAATATTATCTTAACAAACAAATGTCCCCTCAGGCGTTACATCGCTGTTTGTAAGAAGCGGCAGCCTGTGGTGCCCGAGTCACTGGCTGACTACATCACTGCTGCCTATGTAGAGATGAGGAAAGAGGCCCGCGTCAGCAAAGACACCACCTTCACCTCTGCCCGTACCCTCCTCTCCATCCTCCGTCTGTCCACTGCCCTGGTGAGAACTACACCTCAACTCTAGTGAGCCGTGGGTTTGCTGGGACCTCTCAGACACTAATAATAATACAAACTGCAACAGGGCTTTATTTCTTTTGTCAGATGTAAGAGCTTGATTACACTGATTCTTTTTACTTATTCTGAATATTTCTGTATTTATATATTTGCTGTTGCTAATCAAGTTTAAGTATGGTGGTCATCCTTGTGTCTTCATCAATAGTCCCGTGTGTGATAAAGTGCTTACAGTGCAGGTAGTGATGATAACCTGGCCTACTGCAGTGTGAGCACTTCTCTCCCACGCTGGACAAAAGATCGCCTGAACACTGGAGACACCTTCATCATTCCTCGGCATGACTGCAGCATCTGAGATGGACACGTGTATCTGTGATATATTGTGTTAATGGCTTTCTAAAAGATGCTAATATATCCTGAATTGTGTGTTTTATGGTGTCATCTCGGCCTCTGGCTGTTAAAAGTGCTGTTTGTGCAGGTAGCAGTCATCCACCTACTGCAAAACCAGCACTTCAGGCAGACAGAAGGCAAAACCAGCACTTCAGGCAGACAGTACGACAGCGTGCTGCACACAGATGTCCACACCACAAGGGGGCAAACTGCAAAATCCCTGTGTGAAAGAAACTGCTCTACCTGCAGTGCTGATGATTTAAAAGCTGTATCATTTGCACCGCACCTGCACATCAGCTGGACTCTGCATTGGTTCAGATGCTACAGATTTTTTTTTTTTGTCTGTGTGACCACATGAGTGGGCTGTCTGATCCCGGCCAGCTTTGCAGGGTGGGCAGTCAGCCTGCGTGCGTTTGGAGCCGCTGTGCAAACCCATGCAAAGCTGACCGTGGCCAGAACGGTCATCAGAAGGTCTACATGAATGTCTAACTCAAGCTCTGTCTTTGTTTTCATGTCAACCTGTAGAGAGACTAGCTGGTGTTGAGAGGCGGAGACTTGGGCAATTGCCGGCCTTCCCAGAGGGCATTGCACTTGTCTCGGTCTGACAGTGCCGGCACAGCGCAGCCTTCATAATTAAGACGGAACAAAATTTCCACTATGATGCACATTCACTTCACCTCATTCCATCTCAAACCACAAACTCCACTTTCCTTCTGTTGCCTTTCTGCAGGCTCGCCTCCGCATGATGGAGACTGTGGAGAAGGAAGACGTCAACGAGGCAATGAGACTGATGGAGATGTCCAAGGATTCACTACAAGCCGACAAGTCCAGCACCACAAGGTTAGTGTTAACACTGGATGGTGTTCTTAAGCCCCACCTGCACAAAACATGAGTGACCGGATGTGGCCTGATGCAGAATCCCCCTTTATGAGTTTCTCGTATGCCTGTAAGAGTAGCTGTGTATCCTGGAGGAAGCTGTAAAACCTCTCTGTTTTTATGGAGCTCTGTTAACACGGCAGCATGTTCAGAGGCAGCCTGGTGTTCACGCCCCTAAACCTGTATACTGTTCTCCTGGCAGTGCTTTAAAATTCCCAGAAGGTATTTTGTAACAATGGCCGGGAAAGAAATGCTATGTTTCTGCATTTAAAACATCATATTGACATGTTTTTAAACATGTGAAGCAAATAAAATTTTTACTTTATTGCAGAA
The DNA here is from genome assembly GCF_051107435.1 of Chaetodon auriga. Classification (NCBI taxonomy): domain Eukaryota; kingdom Metazoa; phylum Chordata; class Actinopteri; order Chaetodontiformes; family Chaetodontidae; genus Chaetodon; species Chaetodon auriga. The sequence goes on along the minus strand of NC_135082.1, from coordinate 21,495,695 downwards.
AGTTGGATAATAAGATTAATATCACACCCATGTCTTTGTTGAGATTGAAGTCTGAGGCAGAGGATGTTAGCTTAGCATAAAGACTGAAGTCAGGGAAATGGGTAGCCTCACTGTTCAGAAAGATGACAAAAACCACCGACAAACACATCAAAACTTCACTAATTAACACAGTAAGGCTGATTAATCATACAAAAACTGAACTGTTAAAATGACAGATTGTAGTTTTGGGGCATCGTGTTACAGACAGACTCGAGTGGCAGCTGTCCTCAACTGAAACTGAATAACTGAATATTCCTTTAAAAGAATACTCACTTTCTACAGCTTCCATTTTGAACATTTAACTGACCTTCACCTTTGAATCAATGCAACGAAAGTCAAACAAACATTGAGGTCTCAAAACAACTCTTACTACTTTGTGTTCAGGGCTCAGCGCCCGGCCGACGTCATCTTCTCTCTGGTGCGTGAGCTCTCCACGGAGGGCGTGGCGGGCCGCGGCGGAGCCGGTGGGGTGGTTCGCATGGCTGAGGCGGAGCAGCGTTGCGTGTCTCGTGGCTTCACTCCCGCCCAGTTCCAGGAGGCCTTGGAGGAGTACGAGGAGCTGAACGTGTGGCAGGTCAACCAGGCCCGTACCCGCATCACCTTCGTCTGAAGAACCTGCAGCACGTATTCATGAGGGGAAGACTCTTTATTGTGGGCTTTCTGCAGACTCGACTTGAACTCTTCGTTTTTCCTCCTTCTGCATTTGGTGACACAAGTCGAGCAGAATGTGGACACTTTTTAAGCATGAGCATTTGCAAGAATTCTGCTGTTGGAGGCCCGTAGCTTTTTATGTTAAGAAGTAAAGCCGCTTGTAAATATGTATGTCAGATCTTGGGGTTGAGTAGCATCTGCAGTTTAGAGCTTAAAGCTTCCAGTCTCTTTGACACAAAGCATTTCTGTACATTTTATACGCTGAATTACAAATAACTAAGGCAAGATAAGATTAATGTTGAGTCTTGTTTGGTGACAGTAAAAATAAATTGATGGTTCAATACTGTGCTGTTTGTGGTTCATTTAGACTCCAGTGTGCACACGAAGTGGGATAAAGAAGCTGAAGTGTGCCACAGTCACCTCTGAACACCTGGTTTGTTGCTGGAGCCGCCTTGTTGACATAATTGCTGCGTTCAGGAACACGTCTCGCTTGTAAAACACACAAACATACAGGCTTGCAACATGTGATTATTTTCATTTGGTCCATAAAATGTCTATAATTTCCTGAAAGCCCAGGGCTATGTCTTCAAATATGAATTATTAGTTCATGGCTTAAATTGTGTTCAGTATTGTTTAATGTAGAGCTTGTTTCCTGATAAGTCATTTAGTCCAAAAATGGCAGATTTAAGCTCCAAGAGCACAAGATTCAAATGGTCTCACATAAGAAAAAAGTTGTAAATCTCAGTTAAGATGCTTGAACTTTGTAATTTTGCTTGTTAAATGAGTAACTGATCAGCAGATGATTCATTTATCTGCCAACCAAAAGTGGTTTACTGTGATTGTTTCTTGTATTTGTCACTTATGGTATATAACATGTGAACATCACCTCAACACTGCTGTTTTTCATGGGTGATAGTTGAATTTTGGATGGGCTGAACATGGTTTTACCCAAAAACATGCATTAAGTATATGACATGTAGCTCATGTTGGCATGACGGCATCCAATAAGAATGCAGCCGTGGTCTAATAAGCGCTTCACGTGTGTTGGTGAACATGCCAAGACACAGAAGAAGCCCCTTTGTTGCTCAGTGATTCGATAACCTAGAAAAGCAGATGTTCTCTGTGTGGAAACAACCACCTTTTGGAGCTGACAGTGATTCAGAAATCTCATTATACATGTACATTTAAGGCTGTGCGGGTTGTCATCTGTAATTTTTACTGTATTTCTGGCTGAGATATTGTGTTAGTCGGCAGCATTTTCCCCACAGTTGCAGTTGACCCAGCAGGTGATGCTTTCCTCCCAGACTTAATGGGGAGTTTCCATTTGAAGTCTGTCCTCTTTACGGCCTTGCTGCTAAAAGTGCAGGGCTTTTATTCCTAATTGGCGCCAAAGGCCCCATATTAAACGGTATTAAAAGAGAGGTGGAGACAGGATTTTGGTCTCAAAGTTGGTGGAGTCCTATTGGACGGAAGATAATGTTTCAGGAGGTCCGACAGAGAGGCGAGTATTTAACCCACTCGGCCCTGTTTGTGCAGTGAAGACAGCTTCCTGAGCCAGGTGAGTGAAACATTCTCAGATGATTTTAGTCATTTAGCGCTGACGATGCTGCTTAACTGCATTTAATTCAGATAAATGTTGTCACTTCATGTCCTGTTGCTGCTTTGTGTTACATTTAGAGGAAGGTTTGCTTTACTTTTTCCATAATCTATTATATACTTAAATGAGCCAGAAAATCTAATGTGAAAAGTCCCCATCGAATCCTCTAAAATGTGTCTTCTTTGTGAGTAGTGCTGTATTAATCTTCTGAAAAGATTAGATGTCATACTTCTTCATACTTGCCATGACGCACTTCTCTGTTGGCTGCAGGGGTTCGAGATGATTTCCTCGTTATGGATGGCGGGGACACTCTGCTGTCTGATGTTGCTCCCAGGTCAGTTCTGATTCTTTAAATGTACGACTGCAAAACCAAAAAAAGTGTCCCAAACGTAATAATGAACATCCATCACATGACTTGTCTTGTCTTCCAGGCCTGCTGGAGGCCAAATCTTTGCTGAATGCCCTCAAGCAGGAAGGTAAGTTCATCTGTGAAATAACTTCAGATGTACTTTATCATTGAAAGCGCTGAGCTTCATCTCCTCTTTTAACAGAGATGGTCCCCGTCAGCGATGTTAGTCTTGACTCGGAGAGAGCAAACGGCTTTCTGACGTACTCCAGACCGAAGCGCAGTGCAGACCCCAGGTGGTACAGAGCAAACCCAGACTTCCAGGCTTACTACCGCTACTACAGCAGCATCGGACACACCGAGGGGGTAACACACTATACTCTGGATCTACATTACCTCTGAGGATAAGGGATGTGTTCATATTCTTATTCTGAGAGACTCCAGTGAGAATCTAACACCTCATTCTGGTCGAATAACTTCCATAAGAATCATAAAAGCAGAAAATTATCCAAAACTGAATTCATCCAGTGATTCTGGACAGTTAAGTTTTTTAAACTTTTTAAATATTACATTCAAATGAAACTTGTCTGGCAATAGGATTCCTGCTGTGAAGCAAAAACACATTTCCAAATCACAGCAAATCAATCATTTAACATATTTTGTGTCAAGTTTTATCCAAAATCCAAGAGTAAAAGAAATGTGAGTAATGTAACACTGGACTGGGCTGATGCTCATTTGGGAGGTGAGATTTTCCACCGTCTTTAGTGGTTCTGGGGTGCAGGGTGGAGGCAGGCGTGATTGGAGGGTGGACAGTAAAAAGCTTGCGGGAGATGAGGGGAGAGAGTTTGTGGGGAAGCTAGTGGACCCAAATCAAGGATGTTCTGATTCCACAGCATCGGCCGGAGGTTTTAACCCGAAACCGTTGCACTGTCCTGACTTTGATCTTCATTTTGCATCGAACAGTGCAGACAACATGTACTTTTCCACAATGAATATTAAGCTGTAAAATGTAGAATATGTATCGTCTACCTTGATTAATCCTCATTAAAGGCCTCTGAATGTGTCTTCCCTCTCAGCTCTACGAGATCGACAAGCTGCGGATGCTCTACCAGCAGATGAGGTACCTGGAGCACACCTACGGCCCCAACGCCTCCTATTTCCAGAGCAAACTGGGAGTGCCAGTGATCATGTGTGACCCAGCTACAGACAAGAAATGCAAAGTCCCTCCTCCTCCTCCTCCTCCACCTCCGATGAAAGGGGTCCCAAAGCCCACAGAGCCGCCTCCTCCTCCTCCTCCAGCCATCTCCCAGGCTGATGTCCTCTACCTGTGCAACAAGAAGGACCCCCTCTGCAAGCCCCACATCGTCTACCTGCCCTCCGGCGCTGTGCCTGTGCTCTGCGACCCCCGCAAACACCCCCACTGCACCCCCAAGAAAGCCGTTGAAGAAGTACCCCACCTTCCTCCCCCTCCACCTAAAAAGTCTGCCCCACCTCCTCCTCCACCTCCACCAGTCTTCGTCAAGAAGTCTCCCCCGGCCCCCATCCGCACCTTCAAGGGCATGGAGTACGACTGTGACCCCTACTGGGACCCCGACTGCCTGATCGACAACCCGCCCAGGCCCATTAAGGGGAAAGTCGTGGTGCCCCCACCGCCACCGCCCCCTCCCGTGGAGGAGGAAAAGAAAGAGGAGCCAGTAGAGGAGCCGGCTCCACCTGCTCCCATCGAGAAGAAAGTGCCCCTCTACCCTTACCCTTACTACTATCCAATGCCCTACGACCCCAGGGATGACCTGTACGACCCGGTCCGCTTCCAGTACCCACAGCCTGCAGCCTCTGCTGATGAGCCTGCAGAGGACAGTCAGTAAAACATCCAGGATGAGCAGGAGGAAAGGTATTTTTACTTTAAAGGAAACAGACTTTGATTGGAGACATCTTAGATGAACGTTTGCATATTTGGGGGGATTTTAACATCTTGCACATGTACAGTCATGGAGCACAAACTGTACTAAAGCATTGAAAAGTGGCTGTGTAAACTTTATTGACAACAGTTCATGTATTTACCATCATTGTCAGCAAGAAAAAAAAAGCAGTTCTCAGTCAACACATGCATGTGATGCAAATGATTAACAAGATAATAAAAGGTCTCAAAACAGTTTCTCATCAGTGAGTGAATATTTTTTTTTACTTTTAAAAATGTGGAAGACAGAAAAGAAAGACGTTTGCTCCTCCCAGTGCCACATGGCCGGTAGCAGCAGACGTGCCAACGAGGCTGGGGGTCATTATGCTCAGTTCCGCTGTGCATTTAATACCCATAAAAATGCTGACTCCTGTTAAAGCCCCCACCACCACCACCTTTCCTGCCTGTCTGTTTAAACGCCGAACAGCAGGAACACGACTTCAAAAGACGAGCTAACTGCAAACACTCCTGACAATAAACCTGCAGCTCCACGTAGCTGACTTTCACGAGCTCATTTCAAGTGCAGGTCTGACTTTTTTACGAGCTGTGTCGCATATTTACTATAATGCGTACTATAATGTCTAGCCTGTTATAATCATGCAAGCTTAGAAAGAAGAGTCAAAGTCCCATGAAAAAAAATCATTTATTACACACAGAAACATGAAACAATAAAACAAACGGGGTAAAATAATATAACGATGCACAGGTCTGCGCATACCCAAGAACTAGTTGAGTGCTTCTGTACACATCTCTTGCTGATTGGTGTAATTAAGAGCTTTTAGACACACTTGTGGTTGACAACGGTAAACTGGTTTGAAAAGCTACTGAATTTGGTTTAGCTGACCAAAATATAAACAAACCAAAAAAAGAACAAAACAGAGAAAAATAGGAAACTGCAGTGCTCGTTCGTCTCTGCTTCGGCTAACCGCCAGCTCAAAAGAAGAGTCCTCTCATCCTCCGGCCGATGCCCTGTCTGTCGTACAGCACGTTGAACTTGTTGATGAACTGGTTCATACTGTTGCAGGTCTTGGTGATGGTGCCTAAGTAGGCCATGAGGCCCACGTCATTACATTGCTGCAGGGAGAGGGGAGGAAAAAGGCACAGTCTTAGAAAGCAGTCGCTTGGCCAAACAACAAAGAGGGAGACTGAGCTAAAAGCTGTGATCAGAACATCTAAGTTTCTGTCTGAGGTGCAAACAAATCTTTCACATCAAGCAGAAGTAAAGAGTTTATCTTCTGGATAACAGTGAGAACATCTAACCCTTGTCACTAAATTGAACACTGCATGTGATTTTCCATATTTTTCTGTCAATAAATTCCATGATAAGACCAAAACCAACAATGACCTCATCCTACTAACAAATACTGTCTGTGTATCCAAAGCCTGATATGCTGTATCTTAGTAATCTGTGCCACAGGCTTCAGCTATTCTCCAAATATCAAAGATGACCAATGAACGGCTCTGCAGCACTGGGTGACAATCTACATTACAACAAAAAAACAAAACATGGCCACCATTTTGAGTCAATCCCACAAACATCCATCTTACTCACCATCAAACAAAAATGATGTAATGTTTGCCAAAAACTACAGTGCCCAGGTGTTTACAAAAACAGGGTCTTTTGTAAAATATATATTTAGAAGCTCAGGTTTGTGCTTTGACAGAAACATTTTGAGAGCTAATCTCTGTGAATTCTAACACAAGCTAACACAAGAGCCTCAGGTCAGCATCATTATCAATAATCACTGTACTTCCATCCTCATGCCTGAGTATTGTTACTACGTGTAAAAACAACAATCAGTGTTAACAAAAGGATTTGTAATATTTTGAGGCAGTTTGGGGAAGTCAAAGCACTGACAGGTTGTCATAAGAGGCTGAGATGTCTCTTCCCTGAACACACATCAGAACTGTGAGTGAAAGGACTTTTTTTCACCCAGTCCTAGTGTGCTAATGTAATACACATGAGCTTTTCGAACAATGATTGAATTTAAGCTGCTGTTATTGTAACCAAAAAATGAAATCACAGGAATAAGAGTGACAGAATCAAGTAAAAGGTTTTTTAAACTGAGCTCAGTTATGAAATACAAGTTATGATTTTGGGATGTCGAATCAAGGGAGTCACGATTAATGATTCAACTACAACTAATTGTAGTCCTAATTGTTGATTTTTCTACAAATTGGTTTATTTACTGATTGATTTTCAATTATCCACTAAGAGATTTAAATCAGATTATGCTGTTCTGATTATGCTTGTCCTTACTTGTATGTATGTATGTATGTATTTATGTATGTATATACATATATATATATATATATATATATATATATATACACTATCTTATCTTAAGAACTATCTTAACTTATACTTTGATTATTTATTTGCAATTTGTGTACATATACATATATATATATGTACTTTGATACTTTGATTATTTATTTGCAATTTGTACACAAATTGCAAATAAATAATTAAAGTATAAATTAAGATAGTGAAGTAGAAGTGTGAATAGTAGAAGTGTTGGACAATCCTTTATTTTTACAGTTCTCTCATGGTAGTAAAATGTTGGTTGTGTGAAGAACATCTTAAAGGTTCTTAAAGATTGCTTTAGCCTAAAGAAATGAACAGACCCTTGGGGATTATCCTTGCACCACGAGAACCAGATCATTTAGAGGAGAGCTGCCATTAACGGCTGATATCTTGTTGCACGGTAGGCGCCCGGATGTAGGTAGTTAGAAGCTAGACGTGTCTCCTTGCCACCAGCTTAAGTAGTTCTTAGTTATAACCTATTAGGGTAAAACTCTGTAGGACTGAGAATCAGAGCCTTCAGATGGAGAACTGGTCCTGTATGTCCTGTCCAGGGGTGACTCAGGATCTTAACAAGGTGGACTAACGATTTGCAGGTTTTAGCCTTTTCATGGAAAATAAAACATGTTGTCTGTGAAGGTACGTAAAGCTTACTTACATCATAGAAGTCAGTTTTGAATTTTGTGGTGCTGAGGACCGGCAGTCTGTGGCACAGGGCGTTCGCTTCTCGGAGGATCTCGTGGTTAAACGGCACCTCTCCTGCAGGAAAGGGAGAAAAAAAACAGTTAAGGCTGCAAAACAGTGGAGTGAGTTGATGCTGTCAAGACAGTATCAAACGGGGGCTTGTAATTATGGAGCTGCTGTTCAGGGGCCTCCCTTAATGTAAAAGTGAGGACAGGAAGCATCTCATTGAAGAACAGCTGTTTTCCAGACTTATCTTCACATTCTTTGCTCTCGCGGCCTCATTAAAAAGCCCAATTATCCTCTCACCTGCTTCCACGGCTTTGACGTACTCTAGAATGATCTTCACCCGGCTGTGGAGCATCTTTATCGCACTGTGCTGGGCTATAAGGTGTTCCGCGACTGACGAGACACAGACAGAGGATTGAAACATTTTCAGACAGAATTCATTTTTAATGAGAGTGTCTGGTGTTAGGCAGCTCACAGGACAGCCACAGAGTTCATTCAGTGAGGGAGAATTCAGCCTGAAGTTTGCACCTTCACCATCTTTTAAAGACCTCTGCCATTTGATTGTATATTCCTTCTTGTTATATATGTGTGCGTATGCATGCTGTTTGTATGTAGGTGTTTATTCTACTGTTTTTTTACTCTATTACTCTCTTATTAGCAAATAATTATCTCTACAGATGATCTTGAATTTAATATGAGGCAGCAATCACAACACATCTGTAATTCATTAATGACTAATGTGCAATGGATAAGAGAGCCTGTTATCTGCTTCAACACCATGAAATGGCACAGGAGTCTTGCTTTCAGTGGTTACACATTAATTCCAGAGATATTTTTTTACCTGTCGAGTTTTCTCCTGTGCCTGTGGCTGTCATTCGAGCGACGTGGTCAACGCCGATTCTCTCTGCCTCCTCTGTGGCCAGAGTGTACGTCAGCTCAGCGAACAACATGGTAGCCTAGATAGGAAAAAATAAAAAATACATCAGGTAAAACTTAAAGAATTCTCTCTGGCAAACTGGCTCACTGCTGCAGGAAAAGATGTGTAAATAACATGAAAAAGAAAGAATACCTCGCCATTGATGATGTCAATCACAGATTCATAAACAGTAACAGGAAGCTGGAGGGGAAAGTGACACATTGTTCAAAGCAGCTGTATCTAAATGCACCATTATGTTATGTTCTCACTGTTGAAGTGACCATGCAGAGGGACTCACATCGGTGTGTTTGGTCATTGGGTTGAGTTTGAGAAAGAGAGGGCTCTCGATGATCTCGCACACCTGGCAGAGAAGAGGGGAAAAAAACAGAAGGAAAGTGTATCAGAAATAACTCAGGCGTTCACTTGTAATATAATGATGGCACCGTGTGAACTGTTTTTTTAAGTCGACAGTATGTTGGAATTCAGTGAACACAATTTCCTTATTGGCTGAACATTGAATCATTAACAACACATGCCTGAATCTCTGCAACATTAACACCACTGCTACGTTATGTGCTTTTCAAAGCAAAAGTTCTTGGTCAGGAATCTGAACAATCGAAGTCAATTCTGCAGCAGGAGAGCGTTGCTTAACTAGCCGTGCATGAGTGCCAAAGAAATTAAGGATGTTCATCTTAATGTACACATTGCACCTTTAACTTTTGCCTACCTGCTTGTGAATATGGATATCTGATTGGTCAGGAGGGCCGCCTGTGGTGTACCAGCCTAAGAACTCCATGTCTTTGAAGACCTGTTTGACTGAGAGACAAAAGGAAATATTACCAAAAAACTACAGCAAGCACCCGACTTTGCCGATGAACCACCTCTGATCATTTATCAATGACTGGATCTAATTTTGCTCTTCCCGGGTGGAGCAATGTGACACTGATGTTTCTTTAAAAGGATTTAGTGGGTGAGGACAGGTTTGTCATCCAAGTCCTGACTTGGACAACTAACATCACGTGTATTATTCATTACAGAAACCAGAAACACATTCGGGAACAGCTAATCTGTGAGAATGTATTTCAGGAATTGATCTCGTAGATGTTGGTTTAGCCAGCAGCATTAATTAATCACTTCCTGAAACACAGGCAGGGCGCTGAAGGCAATAACTTTTCTGTATTCTTAGACCAACACAGCCCTCAGAGGGAATCACTGCTGCATTGCGAAAATTAGTCAGAAAAGGAGAAGCATGAAAAAAAGCTGTATTCTCTATCTGGCACACATACAAAACACTTACATTGTTCTTCCTTGGCATAGTAATACTCCTTGTCAATATGAACTCTGTCATCTATGGTGTGAGACAGCAGCTCAAAGGAGTTCATCACCTCGATGTTTCTCCCCTCCTGCTTCCCGATCAGGGCTCCAATCACTAAGCAGGAGAGAAAAGTACAATTACAACCTGTTTTGTTACATCCAGTTACAACTGTACACTACATTACTGCTGTTTCGCGCACAGTGTTGTCATCATACATACCCTGCATCGGTCGTCCTTCTTGTGAGCGGATGCGTATCCAGTGGTCGGATATGTTGAGGATAACCAGAGGGTGTAAGGCCACAGAGACGCTGCCGGTGACCCCTGAGGCCATAACACTGGGGCTGGCTGCAGTCACATGGAAACGCAAATAACAGGGCCAACTTCAATAGTGCTGAGACAGGCGGTGGATTAACTGATCAGATGCATGAGCCTTAATCAGCCTTTCTGTTTTAGATCATTCTGCAGTGATTCAGTTATGTGTGTTTGAAGCCAGTCCAATATAACAGCAGGGCAAAAAACAAAAAATATCAAATCAAAAGTATACCATGCAACTATATTAAAATACAAATATTGTGATCAAAGGTTTTTGACTCTCAAACATACACACTGGCCTGAAAAACCTAGTCTCACAACCACAAACATCTGATAACATGCCATGCAGGGGGGTCATTTCTTATTTCTTATAATACTAATGACACGATTCCCTTCATCTGTAATATGTTGCCATATTTTACAGTTTGTCACTGACATACTACTGGGAAAATGTATCCCTAGAACAATTATCAGCATAATATTAGATGACGATATGAATTTCATTTCCACATATTGAACGATAGACATGGGCCGATTTGTCGGTACATCTCAGGGACAGCGGACGTCCACGACCATCCCTACTTGGAGATTGTGTTGTTATTACGGGTAGTCAGTGGGGTTTTCCTCAAACCTGCCTGCGCTCACCGGCTTGAGTTTACATGCCTGGTACAAACTCCAGTAACAGAGAAGAGGGTAAGACTGTCTCAACATTAACTGGTTGACAGCTTAACAGCAGAGCCATGTACGTTAACCCGCCTGTGTCAGCAAGCACGCTGCCGACCACCTTTAAGACCACAAATTCACCACTTCCGGCCACCATAAGGCGAACGTACAACACATGCTACAAACTGCACACAGGCTCAGGTTGATATCAGGCAGAAATAATAAGATAAGAGAGAAATAATCACCTGCCCCATCAACTTCCATTCCTCCACCATTGCTGGTCGCCATCTTGTCCGGTAAATCGCGCAGGCGCACTGTGCTGTTCGCCTAACGACCGTTAGGTGGCAGCAGCAGAGCCGTCGAATAGAAAGTTGGACCTCGTGATCACGTGGTTCACGAAACGCTCATTCTGAGTGACGTCACGCAGGCTGCGTCCATGTCTTATACGGTGTATGGATTTTACAGGGTATTTTCAGATCAGCTCTACCGCATATTATTGTCTTATATATGTCAGTTGTTTACAGAAAGCAAGACTGCTTTTAACCGAGACACGCCATGTTGCGTGTAAAGCAGCATATTTGATTTAATCGGCTAATTGCCGCTAGGTACGACAGTCGATGGTCAGCTGTTTCCTGGGGATTGCTGGTGAGAGCGCAACCTGTGTGCGCCGGAATATTAGTCCGTGTCCGAGGTTTAAAGAGTTTTGTTTACGAAATGGATGAATTTAAAGGCTGTAATCTGGACTACTTTCCCGAAAACATTTTAATTGATGTGTTATCGTATTTGAGCGTGCGGGAACTCGTCCGAGCCGGAAGGTAAGAGAAACGTAACTTTGGTGACAGTATTTTACCAGTTATTCGTCTTGTGAAACAAAAGTCAGTGCCAGCTCTGCCTTTGTTATGACTCATGACACGTTATTAAGTTATTTGTTGTATGTCACGGTGTTTTTTAGGGTGTGTAAGAGATGGAAACGCCTTGTTAAAGACCAAAGACTGTGGAGACTTGTCGATCTGACTGCATGGAAAGGGGTAAGAATATTACTGGCAATATGGCTTTATCAATTTATTCATTTGTCTTTTCATGCAGTGTAGTGTTCTGCCATCCACAATATTAAAAAACCTATATAAACTCATAAAATGGCCGTACAACACAACTGCTAACACATGCAAATCATACGTGCCAAAAAACACTTGCTCCAATAGCAATGAGTTTAACACTTTCAGACAGCGCTCAGCTCTCATCTGTGTCTTTGAAAACCAATTCAGTAATCTTGGTGTAATCAGGAACTCAGAGTTAAACTTTTTGTGTTATCATCTTTAAAAAAAACCCACAGGAGAATCAGAGGATTCCCTGACTGGCATGGCTTAGAAAAACTTCCAGCAGGTCTCACTTCAGATCTTTAAAAACACTATTCTCCAGGATTTTGAGACAAAGTAAGCAAGTGCATCAGAACTGAATGGATCTCGAATTGATCACCCATATACTGGAATAAGCAAAAAAAAAAAAAAAAAAAAAAAAGATAAATTCTTTATCACCATTGTGAAGCACTTTGAATTCCCTATGTGCTCTAGAATTACACTTGCCATAAGTCTCTGTTGAAGTGAAAGCAATTACATTTGGGTTGTTTGTGTACAGTTATTGACAGGAACTATCTCTCTTTTGCCTTCCATCCCCCATCCTCATCACGCACGTCATGGCCTGTCTATTGTGTGTTAGGTGACATCCCGTATACTTTGGCTCCTGCTGCGTCAGTACCTGGGTTGTGGACTAAGGTGCCTTCGGTTGCGTGGTCTGCTGCTTTCTGCCCGAGGGGGCACCTTCCTCTCCGAGTCTTGGCTCAGAGCTTTGTCCACTAAGTGCCCTCGCCTGAGTAAGCTCTATCTCTTGCATGCTGACCTGAGAGGCCTGCCCAGTTGCCAGATCCTACCTCCGTCTTTGCAGGTACTGGAGCTGCGTGGCTGTGAGCTGCCTCGCGAATTTTTCAACCAGACTCCTACTTCACCTGCTTGTTCCCAGGAAAGAGCAGAAGCCACATCCAGTGTTGGTGCTCAACAGCAAAGAAAGGATCAGAAAGGAAAAGGGCTTATACCATCAGGGACTGGTATTGAGCGGTTAGTCCTTAACAACGTGCCCTCTTTCACAGACCAGCATCTGCTGAGTCTGACATCATGGGAGAGGCTCAGTCGATTGGAGCTGCGTGACACCTTTCGTGTGACAGCTAATGGCCTCCGGAGCTGTGCGGCCAAGGATGGCATCTGTGGTGTGGAAGGGCTTTCCAGACTAAAGTTTCTGGAAATAGGCATAACTGGGCGGCAAGGTTACCAGTTGCAGATGGCCTCCCTTGGTCTTGGGGCAGGATGGCTTGGACTGGAGGAGCTTAGTCTGGGTGGTAAGGAGGTGGGGCCAGGTTTGCTCTGTGCCAGCCGTCTGAAGGACCTGAAGTGTTTGCGCCTGTGGGCCTGCACGCTCAGCGAGATGCAGATAGTGCGGAGCTGCAGGATGCTCCGTGGACTCCGCCGGCTGGAGTTTTTGGACGTGATCTTCCAGCCTCGGCAGTGTCCACCAGTGGTGGACGGGGAGGGTGGTGGTGGAGAAGAGCAGGACAACGAGGAAGCCGAAGGTGGCGATAACAGCAATGATGAGAACAAGACGATAGATATAAATGATCCCATTCCAAGTTTGCGTCGCTCACTGGCTGTCCTGCTGCCATCCTGCTCACTAGTTTTCACCAGCTGCTCTGTTCAGATCAATACAGACTAAATGAGCTCTCTTCTAGTGCTGTGCTCAAGCGGCTGATCTAGGTAAAAGTCTTTCACACAGGCATAAGTAATTTTATATAGCATTATGGATATCGTGAATGACGTGCTTTTTTGTCATTGTGTCATTCATATAATTGTGCCCAGTCAACATGGGCTTACAAGATATCACAAATTCAGAGTCAACTCCAAAATGCCACACAAACATTTTCAAACACTACAAAAAGTCAAAAAATAAAGAAAAAACAAGGCAATACATTTTCATAATTGGTTATTGTAACTTTCGTATCAACAAAATGTAAAAATTGCTGACCAAACATCAACTGTATAACACTGGAGAAATCCGAAATTTAATTAAATAGTCCATCTTCTCCTTCTTATTTTCCTAGCTTTTGAGACTGTTTTTCTCCTGAATATTTTCTGCCAATGTCAGTTGCCAGAGGAAGAATACCAGTTCTCTACTGCACAACTAAAAATCTTTGGCTTCTAGATAAGTGAAATGTTCCGTATGGTTTAGGGCCATACTTTTGTTTAATATGCATATATGTCTTTAATTTTGGTTTTGACAGGATATTTTCAAACCATTTTTCTTCAAGCTTGAATTAAAGTGTACTTTTAATTGAGCTATGTATTGTGACATCATACATCTATATGGAAAATCAAGTGAGAATCTTTTTATGGATGAAATAGCCAGATGAAATGCCAAATTAAGGTACTTCATCACACTGATGATGTCATTTTGTCACAAAGCGGTCATGGTCTGTTTGGGAAAAATTATGATTGTAGACACATTATCACATCTCACAGGATACATCACCATATTGTCCAACTCTACTGCTTTACCCTGTGTCATTAAAGCAAACCAGTGGGCAGTCTGACTTCCAAACTGAAGGGAAAAAGGCCTGGCACATGCAGACAAACAAGTTTTAGCAGCCTTTTTAAACTCAGTGACAGCATAAAACGAAACATGGACCTATCACTGCCGGACTGTAACATAAGCAGGTGCCAAGACAGAGAACTGAAGCATACTGCTGGCACTGAGCCACCTGTTTCCTGTTCCTTCAACAATTTATACATTCAGAAAATATATCTGTCACAAGCAGGTGTTTGGGTTTCTTGTTGCAGAAGAACAGCGTAACATATATTTAAACAAATCTTCATTATGTCCCAATTGCCTGTTACTTTCCCATTTTTTTCCTTCATGTTTTTTAGAACTTATGAAATAAGAAATAGTAATTGTAAATGTCTGTTTATTGTATTAATCAGGAAAAAGAAACAGGACCTGTGTCATTGACATGATATTGCATTTAAACCAACCATTATAATTTTAACCAAATGAGTAGTTGTTTCGAATAAACCTATTTTGAATAAAAAATCATTTCTCTCTGTGTTTTGTTAGTTAAATGCATCATTCTCCATATAACATAAAGACCTTTGTTTTGACTGAGAGGCTGACTTCCCATTAAACTCAGTGGTGATCAGCAACCCTGCACGTATTTTATTAAACCAGGTAACTCCCATTTACATCACAAAATCTCTTTTTTGAGGAAGCCCTGGCTAAGATAGCTCCATTATAGTGTTTCAAGTAACATACGTGTCAACATACTATATAAATATTATAATAAATAACCAGTCTTTAAAGACAGTTACTAACGTCACAGCTATAAACATGTTTATTCAGTTTTGTTAAGGAAATGCACGTGGCAATGGGCTTCAGTTAATGTGGCGAGGCTCACAAAACAAACAGTACAGAACCATGACAACAAACCCCAAGGAGCGAGGATGGGAGGGCGGGTCGAAGTGTGACCAGCGTTGCTGTACACCAATCACACGCTTTGGCTTCCAACAATTCTGGCCAATGGGAGCCAGAGGTGTTGATAGAAGCCTTCTGTGTCAGCCAATCGACTTCATGAAAGGTATTTTAAACCGTTGGCAGCCGCGGAAGTTCAAAATAGTAAGACTGGACTCGTTAAAAAAACGTATTACAGTTACTCTCAACAATGCAGGTAAGTTGTGTTTTTAATGTCTGATAGAGAAATAAGACCGAGCGATAAACGTGTACAGCGAAAGAATCATTAAAGCGCATATTGCCTGAATCGACAGATTTTGGCAAACTAACGTTAGCTAACTTACCTTCGAGAGCTAACGTAGCATAACTCCACATTATCCTGTGTTGTATGATTTATTTAAAAAATAAATGGCATGTCGTTACCTAAGGTTGTTAAACAGTTTAAAGGACAACGGTTCATGGTTACTAACGCTATGTTTTACATTAGTAACACACAGCACATCTTCCCGTAATATGGTGCTGAGCGTGTGTACATTGAAATAGCAAACCAGAAAGACAACTTGTACAGACCAGTGCAATCCAGTACAACAGAGCAGATCATAGATATGTTTTGAGGCTTGGAGGTGTTGATTTAACGTTAATTCTATGTGTCATTAATTCAGTAGTCTTTTGGAAGCTGTGTTAGTTTGTGGCATTGTTGTAGACTGTATTAGAGAAAGGTGTTTCTTCTTCTGTGTCGTCCACAGTGGGCAAAACCAGAAAAATAAATAGTAGTTACCTTGAGTAACTTCATTTCTAGGAGTATGTACGTAAACACTAACAGGGCGTCATTATTGGCTTATTGACTCAACTTCCAGGTCATCCTCTTTCAGGAGTGATTGGTATACATTATAAAATAATTGTCTAAAATAACAAACACAAGTCAAAGCTAAAAATGAGTTTGGTGGACAAGAAAATACACAGCTCAATTGCACTTGAAGTTAATGTTATCTGCACATTTATTTCTTCACAGAATAAGGAAAATTATGAGCCCCGCAGTGTGGTGGCAGGCCACTCTCTCTCTCTCAGGAAGGCCTCCCTGGCAGACTTTGACATCGGTCGACCACTCGGAAAGGGCAAATTTGGTAATGTTTACCTTGCGAGGGTGAAGAAGCTACAAGCCATTGTGGCGCTGAAGGTGTTGTTCAAGTCACAGATGGAAGAGGAGGGTGTGGAGCATCAGCTCAGGAGGGAGATTGAGATTCAGGCACATCTCAAGTGAGTGTCCTTAAAAACATTTCCATAATGTCAGTATATTGGCCTTCCTGCACTCTGCAATATCTGGGTAGGAGTGCATGAACTGCAGCTTGTGTCATTTGTGACAACTTCTCATTGACTGCAGTGGAGATGTTTTCTAGTTACTCGTTTTCATTGGCTTTATGGTTTTTTTGTTTTTGTTTTTAATATTGATTAATGGGCTCTAAATTAATGTTAATGGTGGTGTATTTTCCATAAACATTTTCTGTTTTTGCATTTGTTTTTTGTTTTGTCCATCTTATCAGGTGGATACGAGATGAATTCTTTAACTCTACTTTTATACACTTGACTGGCTCAAATAGGAATTTTGATCCAATGCTATGAACACACTGCCTTTAAGTTTATTTTGCTTGATTTTGGAAATGCAGTCTTAGGCTGTCTCAAAATATAATCTTCTTTTCTTGTCAGGCACCCCAACATCTTGCGCTTCTACCATTATTTCCATGATCAGAAAAGAGTGTTCTTGGTGCTTGAGTACGCCCCACGTGGTGAAATGTACAAGGAGCTACAGAGATGTGGAAGATTTGATGACCAGCGCACTGCCACTGTAAGACTTGATCTTTTTAGTTATGCTATTGTACTTTTTGTTGGTGAACCTAGTTTGTAAATCACTGGAGAGTAAATTGCTAATCCTTACTTGTTTGACCACTGAAGATGGTTACATCTATGTTTGTTTTCGATTATCTTGCATAGTTTGTATATTTTAAGTGTTAAAATCCTGTTGTGATCTGATGCAACCTCTGAACATTTCCAGTACATGGAGGAGATCGCTGATGCACTGATGTATTGCCATGAGAAGAAAGTGATTCATCGTGACATCAAGCCAGAGAATCTGCTTCTCGGTTACCGTGGAGAGCTGAAAATTGCCGACTTTGGTTGGTCCGTCCATGCGCCTTCTCTAAGGTGAGGAACCACAGCTGTTCGGGTTTCATAATGTCGACAGACCACTGTGTTCTGTCAGAAAGTGCTCAACGCTTCTGTATCACGACCATGAATGTGCTTTTTACTGCCTCTCTGCTTCCCGTGCTCACCTCTTTGTTTTCAACCTATCCAGACGTCGTACAATGTGCGGGACACTGGACTACCTCCCTCCAGAGATGATCGAGGGCCACACCCACAGCGAGAGGGTGGACCTGTGGTGCATCGGGGTCCTCTGTTACGAATGCTTGGTCGGCAACCCACCTTTTGAAACGGCCAGTCATACAGAAACCTACAAAAGAATTACAAAGGTTGGTGTTGGTGTCGGTGTCTCATATATAGGATGTTACAGTGTGTCTCTTTTAATCTAATTAATCCTTCCAAACCATGTTTTTGCATCCGGGCTGCTCTACAAGTTTTAATCTGGACATGGCTTTTTTTAACAATCAATTATTAATGAATTGAAAGGTCTTAAAATCCAAAGAGACTTTGTTGTGCATCCCTAATGACTAGATGTCATAGTTTCTACTGTACCGGGCATTCTTCAGGTGTAATGAATAAATACTATCTTCTTGTTTGCAGGTGGATTTGAAATTCCCCAGAATCATCTCAGATGGTGCACGGGACCTGATCTCCAAGCTGCTCCGCCACAACCCCATCGATCGTCTCTCACTACAGAATGTCATTGACCACCCGTGGGTGCGGTCCAACTCCCGCCGAATCCTACCCCCCATTTGCTCGTCCAAGAAATCCTGAGCCCACCTGGCCTGCCTGCTTGTAGCTTCCACTGAGGGGTGCTTTATCTGTCCTTCACAACAGACTATGAGCCAGCGTGTTTTGGTTTCACTGCCTGGGGCTTCAAACTGCCATTATTCTGGCACATTCTTATCATGGAATCAATAAGATTGACTTCCTGTGGCTCTTTACTTTATACTATCGTAACACAGCATTTATAGCCTTGGCTATGCTGCCACCTGGTGGAGATTACAATACACCACCAAAAGCAGTCAAAAGTGACCTGTACCACGAGAGCAGCTACTATAACAAGAACATTGGACAATCGACATCAGCTGCAGAAAAAAAAAAAAAAACAACTTAAAAATGTTTACTGTTTATATTGTCTTTTTGTCTGACACTTTTTTAAATGTTTGCAGCTTTATATCTTACGGTTTTGACACCAAAGTCTCATTGTCCAATAGTTCAGAACACTTTTTGAGGGCTGGGGTGGAAAGTCCCCCCCCAGACAAATTTCTAATAAATGTCATAAAATGATTTGTGGATATTTAAAATTGAAGTTGTACTTTTACATACACTTTAGCCAAATGCATTGACACTTACTGTTAATGTTATCAAAAACACTTGTCACTTTATTAGGAATAAACAAACTAATAATGCAGCAACCTGCATTAAATTCTACTGAACGTTTTTATAGAAGATATATTGTTCAGGGCTGCTTTAACCAACAAAACAGGGAACTGGGTGCACTCTGAAGTAAGGCATATTTCATTTGTATAAGTGACCAGGATCCACAGTGAATTACTGGCTGTGACCAATCTAAGTTTGTGCTTTAATTGCAGCAAATATAACGTGAAGGTGCATTTGCAAGTCAAAATTCTTAGAGCAAATATAACGTGAAGGTGCATTTGCAAGTCAAAATTCTTAGTCTCACTTCTCACTAATGGCAATGAGCCACCTGTTTCCTGTTCCTTCAACAATGTATACATTCAGAAAATATATGTCACAAGCAGGTGTTTGGGTTTGTTGTTATTGAAAAACAGCACAACATATATTTAAAGGAATCTTTATCGAGTCCCAATTGTCTACTACTTTTTTTTAGAACTCATAAGAAATGGTAAATGTCTGTTAATTGTATTATTTAGGAAAAACATTGAGGATCTGTGTCAGACATTATTTAAAATTATAAATGAGCAGTTGTTTTGAATAAACCTATTTGGAAAAAAATAAATCTTCATCATTTGTCTTTGTATGTTGTTACACACACAACATACTCTATCAAACATCAGCTTGACTCAAAAAAATTTCAACACGTGATACTTCTGAATGGGGAAAAGTGGTATATTATACAACATTAAGTTATTATTCAGACTCAGTTTATTTTATTCA
The DNA here is from genome assembly GCF_051107435.1 of Chaetodon auriga. NCBI lineage: Eukaryota > Metazoa > Chordata > Actinopteri > Chaetodontiformes > Chaetodontidae > Chaetodon > Chaetodon auriga. The sequence continues at coordinate 21,476,021 of NC_135082.1, read as the reverse complement.
CACACATTTGATCTGCAACAAAAGGATATAGACTGCACTGAAACAATGAATCTATGGATCAAATATTGGATCAATAAAAAATGAATTGCCAATGTTGGAAAAACAAATGTTGAAATAAATTAATTGTTTCAGTCATTTTTCAAGGACCACACCATACTTTTTTGGTGAGGATTTCCACTTTTCTTTACTTTATCTATTTATATTCTTAAGAATCTTTGGATTTTTTCTTTTCTTTTCTTTTTTCTTTTTTTAAATCTTTTAATTAAACAAAACAACCAATCTGAAGATGGCACCTTGAGGTCTGAGAAATTAATTTGAGCACTTTTTCCCCACTATTTTTGATATTTCATTGAACAGAAGACTGATTAATCGTGAGCATGATCGGCAGATATTTCATGATAATAAGAGACAGTTGCAGCCTCAGATGTCACGAATTTTAACATCATTTCATACTAAGAAGTATTAGGTTTTTGTGATGATAGTAGTAACGAAAAGGCCTGAGAAGAACATCAATTAACTTAGAAACTGGCTTTAAAGATGGTAAATAATATCAGGTAGAAACATATTTCATCAGTTTTAGTTAGGAAACGTACATAGAAATGGGATTCAATTTGTCGAGGCTCACTAATAAGAACACAGCAACGAACCACCTTCACCGGAAACACCAAAGAGCCTGGAAGAGAGGGCGGGCCCAAGCGCTGTGGTGTACATTTGACAAGCATTGGTGCATACCAATCACACGCTTTCTCTTTCCACAATTCTGGCCAATGGGAGTCTTCGGTGTCAGCCAATCGGTTTCATTGAATGTAGCTTAAAACGTTGGCGGCCGCGGAAGTTCAAAATAGTAAGACGGGACTCGGTAAAAGTTGATATTACAGTTGTCCTTTACGATGCAGGTAACTTTTGTTTTTTCATGTTTCACTGTGGAATAAGACTAAGCAACAGATGAGTGTAACGAACTATTTATTGAAGGACATATTGCTGAAGTAGACACATATTTGAGCTAACTAGCTAACGGTAACGTTAGGGTTTGCTAGCTGACTTACCTTACTGAGCGAACTTAGCATAACGCCACTTTATCTTGTATTAATATGATAAGCAGTAATTGAGATACGCACACAGCAAATGATATGTATGAACAGGTATTATTTGTAAACTAAATTCACGTGTGGAGTGGTAGGCAGTCCCTGTATTAACGTTAGCTACATCCAACATGAGGCAAGGATACCTTGCCAGCGTTAGCCTACCCAAACAATGGCCGACTAAGCCTTTATCATTTTTAAATGGAGAATAAACCAAACTCACTTACTGAGCGCACAGGAAGCCCCTGCAGCTAATTTGACAATACAAGTCTGTAACTGAAAATATGACAATCGTGTGGTGTATGCGTTATTTAAATAAGAAAATGTATTTCGTTGTCTAAGGTTGTAAAATAGTTTAGAAGACAACATTTTAAGGTTACAAACCCCATGCTTTCCTTTGATACCATACATAGAAGATCTATTCGCAATATAGTGCTGAGTGTGTGCAAACCAGTGGGAAGACTCACACAGTCCAACGTAATCCATTACAACAGGATTCAGAGGTGTTGATTTATTTAATGTTTTTCATTCATTAGTCTTTTTGGAAGCTAGTTTGTGGCATTGTTGTAGTTGTTGTGTCATTTCATCCAAGGTGAACAAAGTATCAGAAAAATAAACGAGATCCCACAAAGATGCCAAAAAATGTCTTCTGTGGTAAACAGCTGTAAATACAAGCAACTGCTGTCACATTCAGGTGAAAGTCACAATAAATGTAGTCTTGACTCCCCAGATTTAGACTGTGGTTATGAACCTGTCATTGGCTGCTTATTACCAGAATAATAATGGGTGCAGCCAGGCCTTTCTGCAGCGCCAGCACAGTGCTGTGGAGATAGGTCTGACTATGTGAGACTTCAGTAAGCGGGAAGACAAGATGAGCCGTAACACAGCTGACTTGACTTTCTGGTTGTCATTCTGGTTTAATTAAGGTGGCTTGAGCAAAGCAACTCCTGCTAAAATACTGTAACCTTTAAACAAAGAAAAAAAACAGCTAGTGTGTGTTCCCTGGAGTCTTTTCAGGATTAACTGGTATGAACATCCTCCTTGCTGTGCATTCTAGAATACAAACACAACTCAAAGCTGAAAATAAGGCTGACTGACAGGAAAATACACAGAAGCTCAAATGTCCTGTAAATTAATCTTAGCTGTGTATTTATTTTTTTACAGAATAAGGAGAATTATGAGCCGAGAAGTTTTCAACGGCCGGTAAGATATGATATTTATTAAACAATGTTTTGATTTGCTTTCAGGCAATATTTGATTACCAGCAACTGTAGTTAGAATGCCATTATTTACTGATCAAGGTGTGGAAATATTGGACACTAGTATTGGCATAAAGAAAAACACTCAAATGCATTATTTATTTTTGTTTTTGCTTTTGAATGTCAGTTTGCGACTCCTAGCATGGTGGCAGGTCCACAGCGTGTTCAGGTGAAGCCACGGGCAGAGATGGACAGAAATGCCATCACAGGTAACTTTACCCTCCTCACATACACCAAACAACTCAGGAAAAGCACCTGTATTGATTGCATTCTCATTTTAGGCCCTGGGAGAGAGTGTGTTGCCTCCAGTTCAGCCTCAAAGTAAGTATATTCCAGTGCTCATTGAGTTGTGTATCGTTTGCTGGTTCTGTTTTTATGTAATGCATATCTAAGTGATGGCCTTGACCATCTGAATGGTTAACATGAGAGTATACATCTTTATACTCTTTCTCAGGAAAGTCTCCCTGGAAGACTTTGACATCGGTCGACCACTCGGAAAGGGCAAATTTGGTAATGTTTACCTTGCGAGGGTGAAGAAGCTGCAAGCAATTGTGGCGCTGAAGGTGTTGTTCAAGTCACAGATGGAAAAGGAGGGCGTGGAGCATCAGCTCAGGAGGGAGATTGAGATTCAGGCACATCTCAAGTGAGTGTCCTTAAAAACATTTCCATAATGTCAGTATATTGGCCTTCCTGCACTCTGCAATATCTGGGTAGGAGTGCACGGGTTCAGTAACCTGAAATGTAGCTTGTGTCATTTGTGACAACTTCACATTGACTCCAATGAGGATGTTTTTTAGGTAGAGATACTCAATTGTTGTCATTTGGGTTGTTGTTTTTTTTTTTTTTTAGTAATGATGAATGGCCTCTTAAAAGCTGACCAGCATATTAATGGTGCTGAATTTTCCACAAACACAAGAGGAATTTTGATCCAGTGCTATGAACACACTGCCTTTAAGTTTTTTTTGCTTGATTTTGGAAATGCAGTCTTAGGCTGTCTCAAAATATAATCTTCTTTTCTTGTCAGGCACCCCAACATCTTGCGCTTCTACAATTATTTCCATGATCGAAAAAGAGTGTTCTTGGTGCTTGAGTACGCCCCACGTGGTGAAATGTACAAGGAGCTACAGAGATGTGGAAGATTTGATGACCAGCGCACTGCCACTGTAAGACTTGATCTTTTTAGTTATGCTATTGTACTTTTTGTCAGTGAACCCAGTTTGTAAATCATTGGAGAGTAATTTGCTAATCCTCACTAGTTTGGCCACTGAAGATGGTTACATCTATGTTTATTTTCGATTATCTTGCATAGTTTGTATATTTTAAGTGTTAAAATCTTGTTGTGATCTGATGCAACCTCTGAACATTTCTAGTACATGGAGGAGATTGCTGATGCACTGATGTATTGCCATGAGAAGAAAGTGATTCATCGAGACATCAAGCCAGAGAATCTGCTTCTCGGTTACCGTGGAGAGCTGAAAATTGCTGACTTTGGTTGGTCCGTCCATGCGCCTTCTCTAAGGTGAGGAACCACAGCTGTTCAGGTTTCATAATGTCGACAGACCACTGTGTTCTGTCAGAAAGTGCTCGACGCTTCTGTATCACGACCATGAATGTGCTTTTTACTGCCTCTCTGCTTCCCGTGCTCACCTCTTTGTTTTCAACCTATCCAGACGTCGTACAATGTGCGGGACACTGGACTACCTCCCTCCAGAGATGATCGAGGGCCACACCCACAGCGAGAGAGTGGACCTGTGGTGCATCGGGGTCCTCTGTTACGAATGCTTGGTCGGCAACCCACCTTTTGAAACGGCCAGTCATACAGAAACCTACAAAAGAATTACAAAGGTTGGTGTTGCTGTCTCATACATAGGATGTTACAGTGTGTCTCTTTTAATCTAATTAATCCTTCCACACCATGTTTTTGCTGCATCCAGGCTGCTCAAGTTTTAACAAGTTTTAATCATGACATGTTTTTTGTTTTTTTGTTTTTTTTATTTAGCAATCAATTATTAATGAATTGAAAGGTCTACCGGGCATTTTTCAGGTTTAATGAATAAATACTATCTTCTTGTTTGCAGGTGGATTTGAAATTCCCCAAAATCGTCTCAGATGGTGCACGGGACCTGATCTCCAAGCTGCTCCGCCACAACCCCACTGATCGTCTCTCACTACAGAATGTCATTGACCACCCGTGGGTGCGGTCCAACTCCCGCCGAGTCCTACCCCCCATCTGCCCGTCCAAGAAATCCTGAGCCCACCTGGCTTGCCTGCTTGTAGCTTCCACTGAGGGGTGCTTTATCTGTCCTTCACAACAGACTATGGGCCAGCATGTTTTGGTTTCACTGCCTGGGGCTTCAAACTGCCATTATTCTGGCACATTTTTATCATGGGTATAAATGCATACCCACTTTTTTTTATATGTTTAGTATGTTGCCTATAGGTGTTTTGTATTTTTCTTGTCATTTCTTCTCTGACACTTTTTTTAAACGTCCACAGCTCTATATCTGCCGGTGCTGACACCAAAGTCTCCAATAGTTTTAGACACTGTTTGAGGATTGGGGTCGAAAGTGTTTTATTTTCCCCCAAGCTGTATTTTACATTTCTAATAAATGTTATGAAATGATTTATGTACATTTAATGACTGATTATAAAGGTTGTGGCCAGCTTGCAAACCTGAACAATGTTAATCATAAGATTAGGACCTAATAACTTTGGAAAAGTGTCATCAAATTCATTTGCTAGTTTATTAGGTATGCCTAACTAAATTAATACAGCAGCACCCTGCAAGACATCCTAGTGAATACTTTAGTAAACAGTGTGTAGTTCAGTCTGTGTTTTATAAGATTCAACTTTTTGGTCATTTTGGAGGCTATAATTTGTGATGTTTCTTGTTTGTGCATAGGCATTTTAATATGCACCCAATTTATATCAGTGAGGGTAGAGTCAAAAATAAGTCACCAAAACTAACCATTAGTGCCTTAGTGGAGGTAGAATTTATATTAGGGCAACTGCATTAGTTTTAGCGAGGTGTGCTCTGAAGTATGACATAGTTCATGTTTGTAAGTGATCAGAAAGTACAGCAAATCTGTAACCCTGTGCAGTCACTGCAGGAAGGCTCTGTTATCCTTCATAATGCTATCTGGCTAGTTTTGACACAGAAGGTAGCGTGGCCGAGCGGTCTAAGGCGCTGGATTAAGGCTCCAGTCTCTTCGGGGGCGTGGGTTCGAATCCCACCGCTGCCAACATGTTTTTTCTTCCTTTCTTATTTGGGATCGAAAAATGGCAGTCCCTAATTTCCAATGAAGGCGTGTATTTCGGTTTAATGCAGAGAAGTTTATACGATGCGCGAACTAATATGCTGTAACCAAACGTGGCAGTAAGAAACGTAGCTAGCGGCGAAAGTTTCGTTTGCTAAAGTTAATTGTTAGCGTCTAACACAATCTAAAGAAAGTCATTAATGAGGTGTTTTCTGTAGCTACTTATTAATCGAGTACACAAGTTATACCGAACAACATGAAACGAATATTTGGGAAATGTGGGTGTTTTTGTTATATTCACGCCGCTAGATGTCGCTAAATGAAAGTACGTTAAGGCAAACTGAGTTCCCTTAAATGTTCAGGCAGCATCATTTAGTATCATCGAGGATTTGCAAAATAGTAACCAACCATAATCTAACAGCTTTGGCAAAAACAGACTATTATAACTTTCATGATGATTGCAGCATATTATAATCGTTAAGAATTATAATTATAGCATCCATGATAACAAGCTGTACTATGCGTTAGTCATGTTTTGCTTTCTACGCCTTTCACTTAATAATTTTCAAAGACCGTTAGAATATAAATCTTGTTTCTCACTGTGAATATTTCCTTCATTCGGATGTTTTGAGCGGAAACGGTATGTTGTGTCTTTTTATAAGCTAAGTAAAACTACCTGGCACAAAACCTTAATCTTCTCAAAATCTTAATGACTGTCTCGCGTTATAGCCGTTTACACACAGCGGACATTTAATAGATTACTATGCTTTTATTTTGTTACCGAGACCCTCGTGTTCAAAGCTTTTCCGGTTTAGTGGACTAGTTATCGTTCATAGGATGAGATGTCCTTCCGGGTCAAATGCGCTTCGAACTTCACAAACCATAACAGAAGCGCGGAGCGTCTATGTCGGATATCCTCTAATGCATTGTCAATATTAACTGTTTTAATTATTCGGATCGAAGCTAACGCTACCAGCATTCAGACATGGCTGGTTTACCACCCGGGGACCCTCAGCTGGTCTCAATGATCGTCAGTCATCTAAAAACACAGGGTCTCTTCGACCAGTTCAGGAGGGAATGCCTGGCAGACGTTGACACAAAGGTAACGGCTGAAAACGTCTTCTTAACGTGTTTAACAGTGTTATGTGTAGCCGACCGATAATGTACCATTTAGTGTATTTTAGGGGACATTGAAAGCAGCGGTCTGTGCTGGGCTCTCAAAGCTACGATTCACTGTGAACACAACACATCACGTCAACTCAGTCACCTAGTACTAACTCAGAAATTATGCTAGCTGTCGTCAGTTACATCAGTTTTTTAAGATTTAAGCGTCCGTTTTTTCCGCTTTAGTGGCAGCCGTTGATTTTCATTCATTTTCTTTCATTTACGTACAACATAAAATCCAAATTACTTAGAGCTCAGCATGGACAGATGATGTTAACCCATCTCATTTAACATTTAAGCACTCTATCTATCACCTTTTTTTCAGGGCCAGTATACTATAGTTAGTTGGATTATTGGTTTGTGACAATATAAGAACTGCAAAATCAACCCGTTTTTACTATGCCAAATGAGAAAATTATGATATATGGGGTGTGCATTGACAAGTAATTGATTTGGTTGTCCAAACAGTCATTCACAAACAAAGAATTCAAATCCTCCATCGTGATGTTACCTGTGTTTGACTTTATTGAGTTCATGACTTTTTAACCACTTAATCAGTGATTACTTTTATCAAGTCTGAATGTCCGACAATTCTTGGTGATAGCTTCTCAACTGTGACCATTTTCTTGCTTGTACTCTTGCAGCCGGCTTACTTGAACCTGAAACAAAGAGTGGACAACTTTGTCTCTAATCACCTGTCGAACCACACATGGAGCCCTCATTTGAACAAAAACCAGCTGAGAAACAACATCAGACAACTGGTTCTCCAGTAAGTGAGAATGGAGCAATGTCCCGTTTCCTTCCTCTGTTCTTCATCTCTGCTTGAGCTCATAGTCCAGCATCAGGAAGCGTTTGTGATTTTTTTAAAACTAGTTTTGAGTGCCAGGAGTTAAACTGAACTGTTCCTCTTAGATCTGGGATGCTGGAGCAGGGAGTGGACAGGATCGTGGCACAGGTGGTGGATCCCAAAATCAACCACATCTTCAGGCCGCAGGTGGAGAGGGTGGTCCGTGAATTTCTGTCACCTGGCAGCTGCTCGGAGGAGCCACCGGTCCCACCGCCTTTAACAGAGACCAAACCAGACAGCAGCATTCTTGAGCAAGGTGCACAGCATTTCATCTCTTCATCAGCCATGACTGCTATTTTTGATGTTAGGCTGTTTGTGATAATAATTCTGACCACGTCTTCCTCTGTGGTGGTGAGCAGATAATGCATTTTGCATCATTTGGACCTTTCAGAGGCATTCATAGACAATCAGTCACACAAAACAAGCCAAACAACCAATAATTAAGTGAGAAAATATAAGATTAATAATAATCATACCTTAAGTTCTGGCTTCCACCGACAGTTAATGCTGACGTTACATTTTTTACAGCCTCGTCGTCTGCTCCAGCTACCACTTCAGCCAGCGACGCCATGTCCATCCTGGACACCATAACCTCCCTCAACCAGGAAGCCAGCGTCAGGGCCAGCTCAGGCACAGATAAAGGACGCAAAGGCCAAGCTTCAGATGAGTCCATGCAGGTGGTGGAGGAGGGAGAGCAGGACATGAGCGTTGCTGAGGAGGGAGACGGCCACCATGAAGGCAAGACACTGGAAGAGGCAGAGGAGCTGGCATCAGAGGTCCAGGCCTTAGAGGTGAAGACAGAGGACACTCAGGAACAGATGGGTCTTGGAAAAGAGGGCTTATTAGAGGAGGTGAAGATGGAAGAGGAGGAGCTAGGAGCTCAGGAGCTGACAGAGGAGGACAAAGATAAAGCTGCTGGCAAGACAACTGGGAAAGCCACCGAGGAGAGGCAGGATGATGATCTACTGAAATCTACAAGTCAGGCCAAGCAGAAAGCCAGAGAGAGGATTAAGGAAGGTGAGCTGTTGTACCCTCTGTATGTAAATAAGGAAGTAAAACACACAGTTACAAAGTAAGTCACAAGTATAAATACTGATGTGTCTTTGCCTTGCAGAATACTTTTTGGAGGACTCAGACCTGGAAGGCCTGAGCGACATCACCGTGAGCTCTGTCCACACCAGCGACCTGTCATCATTCGAGGAAGAAAGTGAAGACGAGGAGCCCCTGTCTGATTCCTCTGAAGAGGGGGAGCTTCCAGCAGATGGTCTCAACCCTTTTTTCCTGCCTTTGAGCAGTTACTGTATCATAAAGTGTTAAATACGGTCACTGCTCTCACATATATTCAGTTTTGAGCTCTTCTCTCCGTGTTGGATTGTAAAGTCTTCCTGTGTGTTTTCCAGATCACGGTGAGAGAACAGAAAAGAAGCAAGACATCGGAGAGGGAGGAGAAGAAGAACGCAAACCCCGCCGCAAGGCCTATGTTCACAAGCCCTTCCTCTACTCCCGTTACTACAGCGACTCGGACGATGAAATCACTGTGGAGGAGCGTCGAAGATCTGCGGTGAGTTCTGCTGATGTTAGCATTGAAGGCACAGCAGTACACTCGTCGTGAGCTTTAAAACCACAAAGATTTTTATGGTCGTTTGTTTTAATTGTTGCTTTGTGCTTTCTTGCTGTCTCTTTCTGGACTTAACTGTGTTCTCACAGGCAAAGGACAAAGAGGAAAGGCTGCTGAAGAGACAACAGAACAGAGAGCGAATGGAAGAGAAGCGTAAACAGAAGGCAGTGCAGGCTGAAGAACAAGGTATTTCTATCCGTCGTGTGGGCTTAAGTTCCTTAAATTCTCTCACCGTGGTCAGCCATTTCAAACCTGTTGATTTTTAATGTAATAGCTGGAGTTTCCTCAAGGTTTCTGGGTTACATGGTGTAAAAACTAGAGCAATGTGTGCTCACGTTCCTCACTTAGCTGTTCTCATCGAATGTTTTCCTGCTTTACATCACAAAATCTGTAAATTTTAGTGTGTGATGTCAAGTTTGTTGAGTCTAACGTGTTCTCAAAATAACTTTGTGAACTCTGAACTGCCCCATCGTTTACTAGGCATGATATCCAACACAGATCACAAAAAACAAAAGAGCGGGGACTCTGCTGGACTGGAGGGCCCCAGAGCCAAAGAGGCTCGCAAAGAGAAGAAAGTTCTGGAGAAAAAGATGGCTCTCAGCAGGAAGAGGAAACTGGACTCAAGGTAGGTGCTACCTGAACCGCTGCTGCTAAACAAAACAATAAGACAATATGACAAAATATCTCTCTGTAAAATTTAACAGCAAAGAAAGATAGGAAGTGCTGGAGGACTGTAGTATTAGACTGCATTTGTTTTTAGCTTGGTGTACCTAATAAACTGGCAACTGAGTGTGCTTGCATTGTACACTGTAAAAGCATCACTTTCATCCTTCAGGAAAGAGGGAGATGTTTCAAGCAAAAAGAGAGGAGATGCAGAAGGATCCAAGAAAGCGGTATGTGAAAGGAGTTCATCATAGGTAACAGGTTTGATTGGATTGCATTAGTGAGTTGTAAAAAGCATTTTTGTGTTTTTTTTTTGTTTTTTTTTTCCCAAAATCAGGAGGTGAAATCTACAACCTCCAAGACTCCACAGCCGAAATTGATAAGAAATCTGTCAGAATCGGCATCGTCTGATGAGAGGCACAGGAGGACGAGCGGCAGCGTCTCCGAAGATTCCAGTGAAGCCAAAAAGCTGTCTGACAAAGGCAGGACACACTCCTTCATCCTGGAGTTGGAGCAAGGTTCCCAAGAGGCTCTCAAACAACGTTCGATTGGGAAATTTGACAGGTTGTCCCGTAAAGAATTTCACTTTAAAGAACGCAAAGAGAAAGAGCGCAGCTTGTCAGACGAACGCGCCAAGCTCAAACAAAGGCAGGAGAAGAAATCCGAACATCAGACAGATGAATCTCAGCAGAAGGAAGGCGTTGCTCCTAAAGCATCCTCTGAAGACAAGGGTGAGAAGAAGCCTAAGATCAAAAGTGAGAAGAAAACGGCAGGAACCACAAGAGATGGAAAACCGTCTTTGTCAGAGGGAGTGGCAGACGAGGGTCCTAAAGATGCTGCTGTCAAGAAGGCGAAAGCTCCATCTATGGAGACTGCCAAAGCAGAGAAAGACAAGGACAAAATTAGGGAAAAGGAGAAAGATAAGGATAAAATCAAAGAAAAGGAAAAGGTCAAAGGAGAGAAAACTTCAGCGAAAAGTGATTTCAAGCTGCTCCTCCGCCCCGATTCTGCCGGTTCTTCTGAGGATCGGTCTGACATGGAGCCCGGGTCCGACAGCAGCAAAAAGAAAGATAAACACTCCAAGGAAGGCCTGAAAAGGTCGAGGAGCCACACCGAGGACAGGCCAGGAGACAAACCCAAATCTAAAATGGACAGTAAAGACAGCGAGAAGGAAAAGACTAAAGCAGATCAAGACGGCCAGAAATCAAACAAGCCCAGCTCTGAAACTGACAAAGATCCAAAGAGGGTCAAGCCAACAGAAAAGGGAAAAATCGTGGAAAAGTCTAAATCGAAATCCAAAGAGGAGACGAAGACTTTATTGTTACCAAAGACGGATAATAAAGTTCAGAGTTCAGAGGTGAAAAGTACAGGAGGTGCACCCGTCAGCAAACCTGAGACAACAAAGGAGAAGAAGAAAGAAGGGAGTGCAAAGGAGCAGCGGAAAGTCTCAGAGGAACCTCCCCATGAAAAATCAGAAATCAAGAGTGCAAAGAAAAAACTGGAGAAGAAGGAGAAAGTCCCAGAAAAGAGAGAAGACAGCCAAGAAGAGAAGAAAGTACCCAGAGAGGACAAATTGGAAAAGTCTGATAAATCCTCAAAGTCTTCAGTTTCCTCACTGAGTCTGGACGCGGAGGAGGTGCCGAAGACACGCTGTCTCCTCCAAGACACGAGCACAGACTCCGATCCCGTCACCACCACTGTCACCACCTCCTTCTCCGACGACACCTGTGACGCTTTGAGCGACATCACCCCGGAGCCGCCCGAGGGCGAGACGGAGTCACAGCTCAGCGAGGTGCCAGCTGTGCCGGCCGAGGCCGACGCTCTGCTGACTCTCATGGACGTCTGTACCTCGGCCGAGGCGAGACTCCCGCCTGAGAGCAGACGAGAGGACGCGACGCCCGACATGACTCTGCAAGATGCTGATATGAAGATGAAAGAGGCAGCTCTCACTCTGCTCTCCATGGATCCTGACAGTACAGTGTCCTCCAGCTTAATTTGCCAAGACGCGAGGGAAGAAGAAGCGGAGGTGAACCAGACTGCAGCACAACCGATGGAAACCGCTGCAGCTGAAGAGGAAGAGCAGCATCCTCCCATGGACGTGCAAACAGACCCTGAAAGTGAGCTCGCAGCCACCGAGCCGTCACCAGGTGCATCTCTGCAAACTGTTGAAGTTGTTGCTGAAAAACCAAACACTGCAGGTAAGTGAAAGACGGTGATGGCGAAATGAATAAGTTGCTACATAAACATGTCAGAATGTCTCTCTAAATAGAAATATGTCTCTCTTACAGATGTGTCTGAAAATTCAGAGAGTGAAATGGATGTGGCAACGGTTGAAACGTCTGAATCTGTTGCTCCACAGGTAAAGAAACACGTTTGTAAATTTAAACTGCCTTTGGCTTTCATTTAGCCTGTTTCACAACTCCCTGTAAGCTTCTACTGGATCACAAATATCCATGAAACAAGTGGAAAAGATCTTATTCTGCTGTGGGCTCTGTCTCCTACAGGAGGATGACACCACCTCAGATGAACGTCAGGCTCCTCTAAATGAAGATGAAGCCAAAGGTGCAGAAGTTGCTCCTGAAACACAGCCAGATGAAAAAGTGGCACCACCAGCAGCTGGCAAAGAAGGAGAAGAAGGCAAAAAAAAAAAATCATTTGACCGATGCAACTATTATATCTTGTGATTTTCAGTGTGTTAGTTAAAGTTAAATTCTTTTTTTGACAATATTTCAGCTGCCGATGCTGTTGTGTGTGAGCAAGAAGAGGTCAGAGAAGCCCCAGAGGGAAGCACAGTCACAGTTATTTTTGCTGCCGCTGAACAAGCCGCAGAGACGTCCAGTAAACAAGGTGAGTGCTTGAAAACACAAGAACAAAGTGTTTTTTTCTTTGGCTGATTTTTAACCATCTTATTCTTACTTTAGAGCAAACTGAGCCAGACGTGGAACTCACAAACACGAGCCCCAAGGTGAGGAGCCATTCATGGTTTACGATTGACTGTCTTAAAAATGTCATGTGAGACTTAAATTCAAAGTCCTGTCTCTTAACCAACAGGCAGAGGAGGTGGTAGCTGAGGACAGCGAGGCCAAGATGGACATAGATCACAGTGAGTGTTTTCTCTCATCTATCTTAGACATCAAAATCTCTAAGAATACTGTTATTTCATCTGGTGGAAGCTGCAAAATGGGTGACTTTCTAACCTTACTTCTTTTCACCACTAGGTGAAGCCGAGAGTAAGATGGAGGAGGAGGAAAGTGTTGCAGCAGAGGAGAGCGATCGACAAACGGTGAGTGTCCAGCCTGAGTTAGGCTCTCGTCCACTTTGTTCGACCTGTAACATTTGCACCCTCTGTTTTTGTTGATCTGTGTGTCTTTAATAAATTCTGTTCAGGTTGAACACGATGTCCTGGAGAAGACTGAGGAGATCAGAGGAAGTGAAGCTGAGAGTCAGTCCAAACTGGTCAAACAAATCAGTGAGTCATGTGACTTTAAGAAAATCCCCCCCGTGTTATAATTTCACTCAATCGTGGGTGTGTAGTTTCATCATTTTTAGTTATTTTTGGTGCTGTGTGTGTTATTAGGAGCTCACTGCACCTTCAGGAAGCTGAAGCTGCAAATGTTCATCTTCGTGTCTTCATGTTTTTTTTTCTTCTTCCTTCTTTTTGTCTTTCGTCTTTGCTCTTTGTTTGTATTCTTCAGGTAATGTCTCCAGCACAGACAGCCAGGGCGAGGAGAAGGGATCCGACGTGTCAGAAAAGGTAACACCAAACGATTTGTCTGAAGTTCAGCTCTTACAAATGCAGTAAATGATCACTGATGACACGGCGAACACCTTTTTGTCGTGCAGGAAGAAAAGACGGGGGGCAGAGGAAGACGTAAACGAAAGCTGTCCAATCAGAAGGCTAAAGAATCTGGTATAGTAGCTAAAACTATTGCTGCTGCAAGTTTGTGATTTAGAAGATGTCACAATGTTGTTTTTCTTCATTATATCAAACAATGTGTTTGCTTATGTTTTTGTAATTGATCAGGTGATGAGAGGGATGAAAAGGAAAGTAAAGAGCAACAATCTGCTGAGGTAAATATTCACCTGTATCAAAGTACAGTCGTGTCAATCAGTGAAAAGTCTGTATTTTGTGTTCTCTTTTGGCTTTCAAACCTTTTAAAATCCATAAAGAAACAGATTTGCAGGTGCATGTTTGTATTTGATATCTGTGCTCGTGCCTGATTTGCTCATTTACTACTTCTACCTCTTCAGGAAACAGATCAGGAGAAGGTTGTGGAAGTTAAAACACCACGCAGGGGTCGATCATCCAGAACCAGTGAGGACGAAGAGAAGGCCCAACCTCAAGAGCCGGAGAAGCTGGAGGAGACTCTGAGCCGCGGGCGAAGACCCTCAGGAGCTGAAACCACAGAAGCTGCTGCCGGTAGGATTGTCTCTATAATGAACAAGTTGGCTTTTTCTAAGCGAGTAGTTGATGAGTGATGAGTCTGTGTGATGTGATGTGATGTTATTTTAACGTCAGATGATCAGAAGAATGAGAATAAAGACGAGGAGAGCGCCGAAAAAACCCCATCAAGAACACCAGCCAAGAGCGAAGAGGAACACCAACAAACATCCATCATAAAGGTTAGATGCTCCACATTACTTAACATTAGCAGGTCTATACTGTCGTGTGTCACTACTCATCAGAAACCATGAATCAGATTTGAGGGCATGTCGCTGTAACTTATCTTTTACCGTGTTCTTCTCTGTATTTTTCCAATCTGTAGAAAACTGAGGAGGAAAGTGGGCCAAAGAAAATTGAACAGGAAGGAACTCAAGTGAATCCACCATTTCCTGTTCCAGAAGACACTGCAGCTGCAGGAAGCTGCGACTCCAAAGAGACCACTGACCCACGTACGTTTGTTTTTAATTCAAGTCAAATGAACGTGCTTTCCGTCCTGTTTTCTACTTGTTTGAATGACAGAACTGAGCAAGGTTTCCAGTGTGCAAGCATAGTATAAATGGTGACTAACATTAGTTGAACTGTATGGAGAGGTGCGGCTCCATGTCTGCCAGAGCATTACCAACTCTGAGAATAAGTGAGCCAAACCTCAGCAGCTAATTTGTGCGTTTCATAGCACGATGTTGTGAGTTAAACAAGTTTTATTTCGCTGTCATCGCTGTTAACAAGCTGTAAAATAGTATGAATGAGTAATTTGGCAATGATAGTTGACATGAGGGAAGGCTGGCAGCTTGACTTCAAGTTAAACTTTACAAAATGTTTTCTTCCTGGTCCCTGTATGTAAAAGAGATGATGAGATCCATTTCTGTCAGCTTTGACCTGTCGAATGTCCAATCCAGGTAAACCAGCTGTGAAGAGGAAGCGGTCAGAGGAAATGCAGGAATCAGTGGAGGTGAGATTTGTCATTTCTGATTAAAACATTGTCTGTATCGTGGTCCTACATCTGTATCCACCTCTCCGGTTACGTGTCTTGATGTGTATTCAAATTATAAAGCCACAGGAACCCCAGGCTGGAGAGGAGGTTAAGGAGGACGACAGTCAACAAGAAGAGAGCGAGCAACAACCAGAGAAAGACAGTGGTGAGAAAGCACACACACACACACACACACACACACACACACACACACACACTTTAAACACTTTTAAAACACCCCAATTTATATTCTGGATACTTAATGTAGAGAAAGAACATCACAGAGTCGTCTGAGTTACCTTGATTACAGTCTCTGCGTGTACATTTATCCTTTTGCAGGTGGCTCCCCTTCAGTGAGTCAGGCGGAGGGTCAAGAGGAGGTCAGAGAGGAGGTCAGAGAGGAGGTCAAAGTGGAGATCTGCAGTGAGAAGAACCCAGGGGATGTATGTTGGCAGTAAAATTTAAGAAACCAGTTGTTCTGTATGTTGTAAACACAGTATGTGCATCCATCATGTTCGCTGCACTGCCTCTGTAAGGCCCTAAAACACATCTTTGGTTCTGTACATCACTCACTCACCACCTCATTTAAACTCTCATTAGGCTCAAGGACTTAAATATTTGTTCTTATGTCTCCAGGCTGAGGAGGAGGAGCCTCAAGAGGACCAAGAGGTGACTCCAAAGAGGCGGAGGGGGCGGCCGTCGAAGGCAGCGGCAGCCACAGAGGATCCAGGTGAGGAAATTTAAAACCACAAACACGCTGCTCCAAAGAAGTGAGCTTCTAAGCTTGAGCAACGTTCACTGACAAATTAGTGCAAAATGAACGAAACTGTTGATTGCTGGTCAAAGAAAAAAATATTTTTAAGCTGCATGCTCCTAAATGCACGGATAACATGGTGGGGAAAGATAAAGGCTGTTTCCCATCTCAGTGCTGTGGAGGAGCCAGTAAGAGAGAGGTTTTTAAAATGAACGCATGTCAGTGGGAAACAGATCTGATATCAAACCCATCATCATCTCCCCACAGACAAAAAGGACAAAAAGGCAGAAGAAAAAGAGAGCGAGCAGAATGATGAAGAGGAGGAGGAGGAGGATGGGGAGGAAAAGGGGACTGCGACCAGGGCGACCACACGCGCCGCCTCTCGGCTGGAGGCTGAAAGGTATTTGAACAACAAAGACAGTAACTAAACGACCCCCAGTTCAAACTTAAGTGGAACTTTCTGATTTGTTTGAGGATTTTACGGTAAAAACCTGCAGTAAAAGTGAGTAATTAGAATTTAATAAGATCAATTAAATCTTAAGTCAGATGATGATTCGCGTCACAGCTCTGAGACGCTGTCAGTGTTGATGAATGAGCCTGGGATTGTCTCGGCGCTGAATGTTTGCACTCTGAAGCGCCCAGCGGGCATCGTCGCTGTCACATCCTATTAAATGAAAGCAGGGGAAGATTTAGCACTAAAGCAACAACTGTTGTTTCATATTTGTTTTTACTGCTCCTCAGGAACAAGCCAAGTAAACCATCCACCCGGGCAAGCCGACAGAACGGTAAAGAGGAGACCGCAGCTGGCACACGGTGAGTTTGTCTCATTGAGGTTCAGCAGAACGAACGAGCTTAAAGGGGAATCCGACCAAAACTGGCTGCTGGGCCGCCGCTCTGTGAAAGGGAACATTTTGCCAAACGCTTTCCCGGAATTTCTAAATGTTTTTGAGGTATTAACCCCAAAAATAAAAATAAGGAATCATTTTGCATATACTAAGCTGTTTTTAAGGAAGATATATTAACACATCTGGAGTTATACGACAGGTATGAGATCGCTGTAAAAAACAATACAAAAAACAAGCAAAAAATATGTGTGTGCGCGTGTGTGATGAATAATTTGAATTGATAATGTTTTTCTTTATTTTGAGAGTTTTTTAGATCCTCAGTCTGCTTTTTTTAATCTGCCTTCATCACAAATCCAGAGTACCCATGAGTCCTTAAATAGTCTTTAAATTTAAATGATGATAAACTATCAAAATCTACTACGTTTAACAAGTAGTGTCACTTTTTACATCACGTTGTTTGTGCACTCGATGTTCACTCATCAGTGTGTACAGAACAGGTTTGCTCCTCCAATACGAGTCTGTCCAAGTTAAAACGTTTATGGGTGGATTTTGATTTTTCTGCTTTTCTATTATTCACCACTTATACTCTGTACACAAATACTGCAGGTCATCATTAATACTTCATACAAAATACAGTCTTTACTCTTAGGGGATCCAGGCGTTTACAAGTGAAATTTAAATTACCATAAATACAAAACAGAAAATGTCAAAACAGCTTTTCAAAATATTTTTTTAGCAATTACAATTCTTGACAAAAATACCATTAATTATTTAATACAGAAAAACGTTTTTTTAACCCATCACTGGTTAAAAAGGTTGAATATTATTTTTCTAAATCTCCCCCTTGTGTCAATAAATACACCTAATCAGTACCTGTATGTTTAAGGGAACAGACTAGATGATTTATTTCCATCAATAGAATGTGCAAAAGTTCTTTTCTTAATCATATAAATGTGTCTGGAGTATCTGTCTTGTTTTTCTGGGGTTTTTGTTCCTTTTAATTCGGCCTATTTGTAGCTTCCGAGCAGATTTGTGCCTTTGTTTTGTTTTGGAACTCAAATTAAATTCCAGCGTTAACATTATGAAAGTCTTAAAGGAGTCTCTTAGAAATCTCTCCTCTCTGGACGGGGGGATGTGCACACGCCGAGCTCCACTCTGTGCTCTGGTGTCTCATAAAGGAGTGCCGCTCACTGCAACACCTCTCATGAATAACTCTTAACAAAGAGACATTTTCACAGCACCTGAACATGACACTTTAGACAAACGGACTGACACTTGCTCCTTGTTCCCCTCCTGCAGCGGGACGAGGGGCCAGGCTGCAGCGGCGGCGAAGGGGGGCCGTAAACGGGAGGCCAGCCCCCCTGTGGTGCGAACGCGGGGAGGACAGAAATCGGAGGAGCCCCCTTCCAAGAGAGCCAAACGCTGAAACCTCTGACGGCGGTGGACTGGTTCGCCCCTGCAGTGTTTTCCCTCCACTCCAAGTCAGTTTTGTTGTCGGGGGCTCTGCAGTCAGTCAGCACGTAAAGCTGCCTCTGCTTCTTTGATTGTGGATATTAAAAAGCTCTGGATAGTATTATACACTCTCCTCTGATAGCTGAGTGTAAACCTGAAGATCTGTGCAGGAATCCCCCCAGAATACCTTCTACTGCACTACGCCCATATGGTTTGGATCAGACTTCATCATTCCGCCGTTTATTCAGTAATGCCCAGTGAACCGGGGTATTTCAGGCCAATCAGACGCCTAATGTGCAGCAGAGTCGTGCTTTCAGATAAAGAGGGTGAATTGAAATAAGGCCAGAGTGCGTCTCAGCTCCTGTTTCACCTCTATAGACGAAACCATGATGCGTTCAAATGTTATCTGGTGATTTGTAAATCCACACACCTGTACACAGAAATCACTGTGTGTCACGTTCATTATGAATTTCATTATTTAATATTCATTCTGTGAATGACAGGAGGACTTTGCCACTTTTTTTAAGTTTTTGTTTTTATACTTAATATTCAGAAGGTTAGGGAAGTTTTTTTTATGTTTTGATTGCAGTATCAGCAGTATTAGACTCAGACATGAAAATGAACAGTTACTCTCTGAACTGAATCTTCTTCAGAACAACAGTCGCTGCAGACAGTAAAACAGCTGTTTCTTAGCGTCTAAATGGAGCAACTCCAGTCATTTGTAATGTTTTAAAGTTAACTGTATGTCAACAGAACGCCGTTGGATATCTTGCCTCCCTGTAAATGTAATTTTTTTTCATAAATGTAAATATACACAATATTGCTTCATTTTTTCATTGTATAAATCACTTCAGGTTCTTTTTCAACAGATTTAGTCGCACCACTAGAATCAAATTATATTTTTTATCGATTTTCAATTTTCAAGTTGTAAAAACAGCTTCGCAGCTTGTGATAAAACCCTAAATTTCGCTGCTTCTGTTCTTCAAGACTTGATGAAATCGTGCACAGAGCAGAAAACGCAGATCTTTAATAATCGACCCGTATTTTGTCTCAAACGTTATCTCCTCTGTGTTTCCTAAATGGATGTGCTGTCTGTAACGTGTAAATAGCCGGAGACATTAACCAATCACCGGGGAGCGGAGAAGACGAGAGGACATTCCTGCCTGCTAATGGGGGATAAAACTGACAAACTCAGAATGAAATATTCCACCATCATTAACACGTTAGGAGGCTTTAATCGCTGCACCTGAACTTACGGGATCCAAAAAAGCGCAGAGGGAGGTTACGGAAAGCCCGAGTTCTCTGGTTTGAGTTTTCCAACCATTCCTGCGGATTGCTAAATTTGATTCCTTAAAGGTGTACCTCTCAGGTATTTCCTGGTGCTGCAATCCAAGCCTTAAAATATTAGCCCAGCGGCTCTCATTTAAGGGTTTGGATCAGCTTTCGTTTAGCCACCAGCTCTGGCAGACAAACAGCGCTCCTTTCACTCGCCGATGCCGTTGGAGCGACTTGAGACGTCATTTTATTATAGTCGTTTGCATTGTAGTCCAAAATGATTTTTGAATTTGCCCAAGCAGGTTTCTGCTGCAGAGTATCAGCAGTTTGAGGCACATTAGACTGATTTATAGGCCGTATGTGTTACGTGTGAGGCGGAGGGTGGCTCTCAGCTCAGCGGGGACCTCACATCAAGAGGAGAATTTTAGAAAAACAGAAAGCGGCAACATGAGATAATAATGTAAAGCTGTTGGTTTAAAGGCTGCAGCACAAATCTGTGCAAGTGCTCTTAGGTGCTTTGAATCTGCTCTACCTGAAAGTACTTTTCCACGTACTGTAAGAAAGAGTGTCAGCACTCAATCACAAGCAAGGTACAGTTTTATCCTCGTTTTTACTCCCCTGACGTAGTTTCTAATACATCAGCCTGACTTTGAGAACACACACACAGCGAGGTGCATGTGAGACATCAATGACAGAATGTGATAATTTGCTAATCCTTTTTGACATAAAGTCAGTTGAAAACAGCACAAAAACAATATATTTAATGTCTGAGCTCATCAGCTTCATTGATTTTTGTAAAAATCTGCTTATTCTGAATTTGATGAAGCAACACATTTCAAACAAGTTGGGACAGGAGCAGCTAAAGACTGGGAAAGATGTGCAATGCTCCAAAAACACCTGTTTGGATCATTCCACAGGTAAACAGGTTCAATGATAACAGGTGATAGATCATGATTGGGTATGAAAGGGGCATCCTGGAAAGACTCAGTCGTTCACAAGCGAGGATGGAGCGAGCTTCACCACTTTGTGAACACATGACTGTATGAAGGATGTTACTACATGAGCTCAGGAACACTTTGTAAAACTGTTGTCGGTAAACAAAGTTTATTGAAAATGATTTAATTCTGTTTTTGTTTACATTTTGCACAGAATTCAGCTTTTTTGTATGTGGGTTTGCACAGCTTACAGTCATTGATCAGTCATGTTACTTATAGATCAACTACTCATGTTTTCTAATAATTTTTACAAAATACAATATTTACTCAGAGTGGATAGAGAAATATAAACGACCAAAAATACAAAATGTGTCAAACCACTTGAGCTGAAATCAGTCATTCAGTCATTAATGGATATACAGAATATTAATCAGCAACTAGTTTGAGAATCAATTATTCATTTCAGTAATTTTTTAAGAAAAAAAAAAGCAACATTTGCTGTTTTTCTTTATCAATTTTTTCCCCTTTTTTTGCATTTCACGGACAAATTGATAAACTGAGAAAATAGCAGATGAATTGAAAATGATAATTGTTCATTGATAATGAAATTAAGGGCAGCTTTTCATATTACGGCCAACTTTTCACAACATTCTTGGTCCCGTTCAGTGTTACAGTGTTTCGTTAGTTAGTAAAAAGGTGAAATCTCAGTTTTTTAATACAAAGCAGCCTTAAACTGCAGATCGATGTAGAAATTAGGATTATCCATAAACATTAAGAGATGGAAGAGCGTACTGTAATTCTGAAAATTAAGTATACAAAATAAAGATTTAGAGAGTTTCAGTTGTTTTGTAAAAGGGACATTCAACCTTTTTACCTGCAGAGTCCCAGTTAAGATAAAACTCTGAGTTTGTGTGTATTTGTACGTGTAAAAAAACTATTTTGAAAATGTGAAGGTGTTGTTTTGTATTGATGGAGATCAATAAGTCACATGGCTGATCACTGCACTGACGGAATATGTAAAGTCCTGCATTCAGAATATTACTTCATAGTAATACTTCATACTCAAAGTACCAAAAGTACTCCGAATGCAGAATGGCACATTTCAGAATCACATCTATCATATTATTGGATCACAACTATGGATGCATCAATGTGTAAACTTTACCTTAATGTTGCAGCTGTTAGTGGAGACTTTATACACTGCTGGTATCTATAGTATTACGTTAAAGTGTATTGATTTTATTATTTAATTACAATCTGCAGAGCAACTCGAGCTGCCAGAGAAATGTAATATGTTTGCCTCCAAAATGTGGCAGAGTAGCAGTATAAAGTAGCATAAAATTGAATTACTCAAGTATGAAGTACCACAAAATTGTACTTTACTGCATATTATAACAAATAAATTACAGCACTATTCAGGTAATCTTGCATTTACAGTCTGAAGTGCAGACTGTTCGTAGTGGGTGGTGCAGGTCATTTGGATTCTGGCAGGACACGCTGCACTGGCGTCTAAATGTGAGGGGGGAAAAAAACTGACTTTGACACAAGACACCAACAACATGAGCTGCCTAAACCTCCTCACATGGCCTCTGTTCGCCTCTTAAGCAGGTCTGCCGGCGGGTAGCGCTGCAGTTTATCCTGCAGAGAGCTGTGGAAAGATGGCGGTTTCACGCAGCTGTCAGCTGGAATAGAGGTAACTGTTGGTTTTTGAGCTGAGGGGATCCTCGCAGGCTGCGGGGATAAGGGGGCTCTCTCGCTCCTGCTGCTGCCTCTCCGCACTGGGAGTGGTCTTTCCTCTACTGGGGATTTAGCCAGGCCGACCAGCACCGAACATAATGCTCTCCCATTCAGCCACTCCTCTCACAAGACATAAAAGTTAACAGGTGTTTAACGTCAGAAGTGTTTCATATGAGAGTCATGGAAATAGCCAGCGACAGGCAGCAGGGAGGGGTGGCGGCTCAGACCCTTAAGGTTTTTAGGTTTTCTTTTTTTTTTTCTCATTCTTTTGCAGCATTGAAATAGTTCTGCAGTTGAGTCGAGATTTGGATCGACTTCTGGCATCTGAGGCTGCGACACACACACACACACACACACACACACACACACACACACACACACACACCAGAGCGCACGAATATTCCTGTAAATGTGTTTACAGACCAAAACTTTGGGGTCAAATTAAGTGGCTGCTGCATGTCAGGACTGAGTGAAGTTAAAAAGGCATCAAATGTTTGTTCTTATGTAACAGAGAATTTTAAAGAAGGAGCTTTTCTTCAGCTTTACTTTGTAAAATACTCTGTCTTCTGCTGCCATCTTTAAAACGTACTTTTAAAATGACAATGACTTGTTGTTGGCAGTAGATAAGAAAAGAACAGGACTGCGACACGTGCAGAGGGTTTGCATGCTCTATTTTCATTTAAAGCCCCTGAACGCCTCAGATCTCTCTCTACAACATCCACTATCTATATTTTAAAGCAGCAATCAAATCAAAGCTCAAAAGAAAAAAAAAAAATTTCTATCATTTGTCAAAACGTCACCTGGACTGTGTGTAGAGCTGCAACTCTTAGTTGACAGACAGAAAACTGATCAGCTGTTTCGATCATCAGTCACTCGGAAGCATTTTTCACGACAGATGGTTCATAAAAAACAGGATCGACAGACAAACTGACGGTGAGAGTGATCGTTACTGTAGCTGCAGCCCTAACTGTGAGTGTGGTCTGATCAGATTTGATTGACAATCAATTAATTTTGATTAAAATGTTGCTGAAATGTGATTGGTGCAGAGAAGTACGTGACCATCTTTTCACAAAAATGAACATATGAATGGGCTTGAAAAAACGGCGGCCTCATCCTCTAAGGCTTCTGTACAGGGTTGAAACAATTCACTAATCGATTGGTCAATAACAAATTGATGATCAACTAATCGTTTAAATCGTTTATCAAACAAAAAGACTGAACGTTGCAGCTTCACACGTCAGGATTTTCTGTTTCTGACTGTTTCATATCACCAGAGTTGATCATCTGTGTTTTAAACGTTTAATCGATTCATCCAAACAACAATCAGCGGTTTAATTGAGAACAAAATAATCAATATTTGCAGCCTCACTGCTGGACTATAAACTGCAAACACCTGTCACACAGGTAAATCTGTTCCCTGCAAACACCCAAAAAAAGCCGAGCTGCAGCTGCAGCCTGACACCCACTTCACCCTCGGAAAAGAAAAGGCCCATAATATCTCAAGAATTTCTAAATGGTCCTTGAAGTTTTCATAACTACATCAACTCGCATGTTCAAAAGTGCCGTTTCACATGAAACCACTGAAAGGGGTCTGTGGCTTTGACGGACGTCTTTATTTAGGCGTGAGCGCAGGAGAAAGGAGCCGGCCGCAGAGACCCGAGCAGGCAGGAGAAAGACCCTTCAGACCTTCACGAGCCTTTCATGATCTGCTTGAGCTGCGTGCATTATCTGTTGCGTGCCAGAGGCGGATGGAAGCTCGTCTGTCAGCGCAGCAGAGCCGAAAATAAACTATAAATCACGTCTGCCCTATCTACACACATTAATTGGACTGTAACAGCGGGCTGTCCCCCCACTTCTGCTCCTGTGTCTGCAGTAATGCAGCCATTGCTGAGATGTTTTGAATAGCTTCCAACAGACGGAGGAACCTCTCTCTGCTTGTCTCTTGGTTCCATTTACTGTATTAAGTGTTCTGTCCCAAGGGCTCTTCCATTTAGTGCTCCATCGCATGCAAGGATAATTTTTCTTGGGGATGGAGGGTTCAATTGTAACTTAGGAGACTAAAAGCATACTTAAAGCTGGCAGTAACCCCCCCTTCCCTTCCCTTTCCTTCCACTTTCCAGTGTTGAGGTTGATTAAGGGTGCTATCATGGAGGATCTGATATTTGGTGAGAAATCTAGAGGGCATTTTGGGAGCATTTACTGCAAATGAGTCTTGGCAATGCCCTCTCATGTGTTGCTCCATCTGAACACAATTTGGCAGCTATTCTCACATAAGAAGGGGTGGAGAGGGGGGGTGTATGTATGTATGGCGTGCTGTGAGCCTCCTTCTTCATACCAGCACGCAAGAAAAAAATCCAGGACCTGTCATAAACACACCCTGGAGAGGAGGGGAAACAGAGCTGTTACCACGGCGACTGGCATGTTGCTGCATCAGGCGAGATTTCTGTTGAAAACACGAGATGAAAGTAACAAGAAGAGGCAGGAAAAAGGGGGTTTGGGGGCTGGTGGGTGGAGGCAACCTTAATAGGCTAATATGCCATTAAAGTTTATTTCTTTACTGGAAAGGTGGTGGGAATTTAAACTGGAGGAGCGCAGACAAAGAGTCTGGGGTATTCAGGAATGGTGTCACTGTAGATAGAAAAAAGAGACGAACCTTTTCCCGGCAAGGCCATTATGAAGTGAGCGGCTCATCTTTCCTCATCACCGTTTTCAACGACAGCAAGTTCTCGTCCTCGCCAGCAGAGGGAGCCCTCGTGTCCAGAGACGGAACCAGTTTCAGCTTCGTGTTGACTGTAAACAGACAGAAAGGGTTTATATAAACACCGAAGTGTCTTTTTCATGTCCATGCCTTATTTTCATTATCAGTGCCATGCCATTATACAAATAATTAAACAAATATATAAATAAAAATGATAGAAATATTGTTTTTTGCTGCAATAAAATGACAATTTTCTACTTTAAAAACTACTATTACTTCGCCCACAACAACTAATGATGATAAAGATAACATTCATGATAATAAAAATGCATCATATCCAGAAAGCAGTGGTGGAAGAAGTACTTAGATCCATTACATGAGTAAAAGTAGCAATACCACACTCTGAAAATACTCCACTATATGTAAAAGTCCTGCTTTCGAAACCTGACTGAAATAAAAGTATGTGAGAATTTTAGCTAAATGTACTTACAGTATCAAAATAAAAGTATTCATTGTGCAGTAAAATGCTGCTGTAGATGTTTATGGTTGAGCTCATTTTAACTCCTTTATATTCTGTTGGTTAGTTTGATCTACAGCATCATATTCTATCAGATTATCATATGTTTGTAACATCGATACTGTGAGAAAAACAGAGAAACAGCCTGTTTTCATCTTGGTGATGATGCATTTTCCAGCTAATTCAAGAGGGTTTAAAATAGTTTATGTATTTTAAAGAAGTAGGAGAATTTTCTCAACCCATAAAGGAACATTTAATCCTCCAGGTTATAAGAATAATGTAAGGAAATATCTGGGGATACAAGGTTTTCACTGCACAGGAAGCATATGAAAAAACTGTAATCTGAAAAGTAACTAGTAATTTAAGATGTCAGACAAATGTAGTGGAGAAGAAAGTCCAAAATTTGCCTCTGAGATTGAAAAGAGGACCTGAAATACACCAATAATCATTAGATTTGAATGTACTGTCCATTCAGTGATGCTGGTCTGACATTGGATTATATTCTTAATTTATCTTATTTAGACTTGTTGCATATGAACTTTTCTAACAATAATAATTATTTTTCTCTAAAGCTGCAGGAGTTTTTTTTTTTCCAGATGAATGCAGTTAGATGTATTTTGAATAAATACATATCTGAGTGAATCCACCTCAGTTGCTCAGGTGATCGACTCCACTGTACTGGAAGTGTGATTCTCAACAAACCAGCTGTGTATCAGCTGAAATGCGCCTGCAGTTGTCTCAATGAAGCCAAGCTGCCGTCCGTGCTGCTGTTTACATTTCCTGCCACTTAAAGCTACTTACTGCTTATTACTCTTCCTCGCAGTGTGGTTACCAAAACACAGAGTAACCCGTGGAGCTCTGCTGGACATCACATTGATAGGCACACACTGACTCACTCTGTGGGAGAACTGGCCGACAGTTTTATTTATTTTGCATTTTTCCCGGAGCAAAGCCTTGTGTACGGGTCAGTTAGGCTGCTTTTAGGACAAAAGACAACAGCATGGCATGAAGGACACAGAGACAAAAACTTCTACAATGCAAGAGAGAAAGAAAAACTATGTAATGTACCACTTGTGTACTGGCCTTGGGTGGAATGAGCAGAAAGGAACAAGGGCAGAGTGTGTGAAAATATCCAGACGGTGTCAGTGGTTTGTGCTTTTCCCTTTTCCAGTTGTGTTTTCATTGCTTGCGGTGATGCAGGAATTCATGCCCAAGGCCACATCCAGCCCTGAGACAATGCCACATAATTTAATAATTCATTTTCACCGAGCAGGACGATGCTGTTCAATGAAGTCAGAGTGTTGAAGGGATTTACAGAAGTTTTTAACAGAGGCAGCAGTCTTTGCTGTCCTGCGCTGATAAACAGGATGTCATAATTTCAATAATGTCTTCATAGCTAATAAGGTCATTATTGATGGGGCAGAGAAGAGAAGCTGGGTGTGTTTTCTGAGCTGACCCCAAAGGTAGAAGATGTCAAAAAAGTCAAGATGAAGAGGTTTTTTCAGTGGCCACTAGATGGTATAATGTATGCATGCATGCAACCGGTTTGCTCAAGGTGACAGCTGCAGTCAGGTTAGAAGAATATTAAGACAATTTAATTTGCTTTATTGTTCTCATAATGTTAACGGGATCTAACAAAGGTCTTAATGAGCGCAATGATTCAAACACGCGCGTTTTTAGTGCGTAAATATCACAAATCAAGCGACGTGGAGGAGAGAAATGATTTATATTTTATTTTACGGGTTAATATTTAAAACACGGTGATTTAACCCGCCTTTTGGAGGACTTTTACAACAACACGCTGCATGAATCAGGCCTCAGGGAACTGGGAATATTGACAAAGCTTCAGAGATTAAAAAAACAACTTTAATCGAAGTTGAGAGGCCGGGAGTCGTTTTGTGTCTCAGAATCAGCTGCCGCGCGCTCAGTCTGCAGCTTCATCTGCGCTCAACGCAGAAATACTCCTACACCCCCAACGACTGATGGAAATTAAAATGATGAATTCATCAAAAACCTGTCTCCCTCCTTTCAATAGCTGATCTGCGGCCAGCATCATCTCTCAAAGGCGTTTCAGCTGTTGAGTTTTCGATTTTAAATCATTTTTTCTTATCAGCTGTAACGTTTTCCGTTTAGAAACACAAGCAGCGAACAGGTCAGCAGTCACAAGATTATTATCACTATCAGGCTCATAGTTATTATTATTAGATTTTTTATGACGTTGCTTATTAATTATTCAATGCGTCATTTTATAAAACAACACTTGCGCTTTTATGGCTGCAGCACTGAAGTCATCAGGGCACTTTAATTCATATTATTTGTTATAGACCAACAGCCTGATCAGTTTCATTTCACATGTTTTGATTACATTAAATAATTAAGAGGCTGGAGATTTTATTTATTACGGCGAGTTAAATTAATGAAGACTGATAAACCACGTGAAACAACGCAAAAGAAACACCGAATTAAAAGGACCAATTAAAAAAGAGCTTTATTCTACTCTACATATTCTGCAGGAGATGCGCATAAATCAACCATTCACTTCCTTTTAATACAGCATGACAGGAACAGAGTTATCAATTAACAACTGAATAATCTCCCTTTGTGCGTCCAATAAGTAAAACTAAATATTTATGTTATTTATCTGAACATAATCTCAGGGGATAGTTGAAGTTTTAGTAGTTAGTGCATGAACGCAGCGGTAAAGCTGTGAGATCTGCGCTGTGAGAAAGACGGCAGAGGTCACGGCGCGGATCTGCAGAGACAGATGTTTGTCCACTGGGACCGTGAGACAGACGCTTCATGTTTAATAAAAATGATAATAACTAATGTTCATGCACGCGGTTTCTGTGACGGATGGGGTTATACAAACAGAAGATCAACATCAGGTGCAAGAAAACGAAAGCAGTTTTCCTTTTACGCTGCAAAAAGTGTCCGTCTGGGAATTAATTCTGGCTTACAAATCGATTTTTTTAACGAGTCTATTATTCTGCTGGTAAGAGGAGATCAGTTCAGTTGTTTCCTGTGTCATTTATTTCAGAATGGTTCACAAACAGACGTCAGGGTTTAGGGGACGTCGCACAAGCTGACTGGCACTCAAACGAACATATAATTAACCTGTAACCTTTTATCACATGCATTGCCTCTTTTAATGACACATTTTACAGTATATAGAGTCAACAGTAGATGAAGTTACTTGTGTATTTTAACTCATATTCATCCAGAGCAGGATCTTGGTGCGCGCACAGGCTGAGGCCTACCTGGTCATGGCGATTCATGATGCAGGCTGTCATGGAAGGGGTAAAAATGAGCACTTGGGTGACTTTAAAGTTGTAATAAAACGTAGGAAGAGTGAATCGATAAGAACCTGAAACACGCTGGTCGGTGCCCAGAATATCACCAAAGAAAACCCCGCCGCATTACGCGTTACGCAGCACAACTGTTTGGACGGTGAAGGGTTAAGTTTTAAAAAAGATGACATATCCTACAAATTTATTGTCCTGGTGCTGCATTCAAGTGATGGAGGGAAAATCGGAGACACGGCGTTCCCGTTTATTTTCGAATGGCGTTGCTGCTAAAATCTGCTTTCTTGTGCTCTCAAAGTTTTACGCACAAGATTTAGCCTTGTGTTACAGGATGGATTTTGAACTCTGCCAGCACAGAAAGTTTAGCCAAATTAATCCTACAGCATTCATCAAAATCAACAAGCTGCTTTGTTATCAGAAGCCTGCAGAGGCGCAGTTTGCTCTCTTGCTTTAAATGAAGTTTCAGCTGAAATAAATTGGCGCGGCTGCAGTCAATTTAGCCTCCTGTGAAAAACTTCGACCAAACTTTCCTGGAACTTTTTCCCACACGGTTGAAAGCAGCATGACGTTGTTTACAGTGGCCAATCGTAAAACGGCTTTCCCCTTCTCCGGACCAATAGGAGGCGACGAGGAGGGCCTGTCAGTCACAGGTGAGGGTGGATGGTAAAAAAAAGTTGGGTGAAAAGGGCCGGAGACTGGAGTGAGCCTGGGCTGATGGCAGAGCTATGCGGAGGAGAAGCATCGCGCCTGCGGATGTAGCAGAAACTTTCCACAGCTTCTCCCGCGGGGATGCGACCAGGAACCAGAACTGGAGGGAAAACGTTCAACGACAGCAGTGCTCCGCGGAGGGAGTAGCCTAAAATGTGGATGAACTGACATTTCCTCCACTATACGGGCCGGTTAATTACTCAACTAGAAGAACCGAGCAAACTTCACTGTTTAAAAATGGCCGTTCGTGGCAACTCGCTGATGCCCTTCTCAATCCAAGCCATCCTGAACAAAAAGGACGACAGCCGACACTTGCCAGATTTGGACATGTGCTTCTCCAAGACGGCGTGCTGGAAAATATTTGGGGAGATGAACGGCGGGTCTCGGGGAGATGATGGGGAGGCTTGTGAGCCGACGGACCAGAAAAGCTACGACTCGGACTCGGGACTCAGCGACGACAACGACGGAAAGACCCCGGCCGTGTGCAAGTCGGAGAAAGACGGAGACCCTGCGTCCGATGTGCCGGAGGAAAGTTTGCAGGAGGAGACGGACCACGAGTCCGCAGCGGCGGAAAACACAAAGAGTGACAGTGAGCCCAATAATGCTACGGGTGAGTAGGACAGAAAGACTTATATGCAACTGTTTACAAAGCAAAAATAAAGTGTGACTCTGATTTGAATAAAACCGTAACGACGCAACGCAACGTCTGGCTTTAAATGCTTTGAACCCTTTTAACACTTCAGTCTAATTCTGCTGGTGCAGTTTTCCAGAATCGTAAGGAGTGCTGTGATTGTGTTATTGTAGGGTATCAGGCCTACTGGCAAAATCTCTCTGCATCCTGCTAACTTTTACGCACAAATTTCTTTACTTTTACGCACGATTATAATGGATAACCTGGCTCATAGTCAAACCCTGTCATTATAGCACTAATTGTTAATGGACATACTGGATTCATCGGGATTTAGAGATCATTTATTCTAGATTAGCGCGAGTTATCTTTGGACAACAGTTAGAAACTACCAGAAACACGCGTTTAATCGAAGCCTGTTTTTAAATAAACATCTGCACACTGCCTGTGGTGGTTAAGCCTGAATGAAAACTGTGATCAGATGTTTTCCACATTAATTTGAAAACGACAGCATCCTGCGAATTAAGATACAGATCATTCATGGCAGCTCACCTCTGAAACATAAAATTGAAACACTCTTCTGTATAAGTGCTCACACTTCTTTGAATCTGGATTTTTTTCCTTTTCATTTTAAGGAGAAACGCACCAAACTCCACTGAAATCAGCACAAGTGATTCCAGCTGTACTAAAATAACAAACAAATACAGGAATTGACTTGCATGTTGCATCTGCGTGTCTCCCTCTCCCAGACTCCAGCACCCTGGACGAGAAGAGCCTGGACCAGCCCAAGCAGCGGAAAAAGCGCTCCAGGGCCGCCTTCTCTCACGCGCAGGTCTTTGAGCTGGAGCGCCGCTTCAACCACCAGCGGTACCTGTCCGGGCCGGAGCGGGCGGACCTGGCGGCCTCCCTGAAGCTCACAGAGACTCAGGTCAAGATCTGGTTCCAGAACCGACGGTATAAGACGAAACGCCGCCAGATGGCCGCCGACCTGATGGCGTCGACCCCGGCGGCCAAGAAGGTGGCGGTGAAAGTTTTGGTGCGGGACGACCAGAGACAGTACAGCCCGGGAGAGATCCTGCGGCCCCCGCTGCTCTCCCTGCAGCCGTCCTACTATTACCCGTACGCCTACTGCCTCCCTGCATGGACACTCTCTGCATGTGCGGGGAATCAGTGAGAATGAGACTGTATTTATTCATTTTGGTTTTATTATTTTGCTCCCAGGAAATCAAACTAACTGTATTTTTTTTCTGACAAGAGGAGGAGACCCGAGGGGACGGTTTCAACTGCTCAGCGTTTCTGATTAAACTGCCTCATCGCGCCGCGCTCCCGTTTTTCCCTCAAATACTTAAAAACGACTCCTTCTTTCGTGTAGTAAGAGTCTGACCAGAGGAACCACGTTAAAGAAGATATTCCTCATGATTTAGGCTTTAAAGTCAGAGCTGTCTGAACTGTAGGTGCGCGGGAAGACTGGACCTCCTTATAAAATGTCAGTATGTTAACCTCGGAGGAGTGACACAGTAATAACATTAAAGTATTCCTCTCTTTACTCGGGAGCCCCTCAAAGACCTCTGAAGCCCCCTGGACCCCACTTTGGGACCCGGCGGCCTAAACAGACTGTCACCTTATGTTGGTTTATATTTTACATGCGCCTTCCTACCTCTGCAGTGATTGGAAATAGGCATATTCCATTGACTTTTCATGTAACTGTCTCTGTTACAGGTTGTGTTTTTTTTCTTGCTGTGTTTGTAAAGGTAAGATATTTCAGCACTTTTGAACATATACGTTGCATTATTTCAGTGTAAAACAAATAGTGTGGACATGTACGGTGTCAGAGCGAGAAGAGGCGCTTTCTTGTGTTATTGGCCGGGAAGTGATCGTGTGGCAGGAAGCGGGCAAAGACAGACCAACTCCTAAATGTAAATGTGTTATTTGTGTTAAATGACTGTTCAGATCGAAAAAAAAAACAAAAAAACATTAAAACATATCAGGCATATACCATCACTTGGATGCAATTTTATTTAAAGGTCTTCAAGTGTAATATTGGGAGGAGACATTTTTCTATTTGAATAACAGTAACAGAGCGGATTTTTACTAATAACGATAAAAATTAACAACGTATTTACTCTTCAAGGATGCACTGGTTTATAAATAAACTTTAATCTGACAATCGATGAGCGGTTGGCCAGGAGAAAAGACCAAAATACACGCTAAATATTAGTTGGTGCTTAAAATTGTAAGCTGCTACAACCTCGGTTTTGCAAGCCTTGTTTTCTTATACAAACGGATACAAAAACCTTTGCGCTTCTCCTTTCAAACCAAAAGGCGCCTCAGAGTTTAGATAAATTAAAACTGGCCTACAAATAAGACTGAAATGGCTTTTGGATACTTAAATTGCCATTTTGTCATTAGCAGATGGTTTCGGTCAGCGTTTTGTGATCTGTGAGCACAAACCTAATAAAACAGGAATGACTAAATATGGAATAAATAGATATCCATTCTTTCCTTTTCTACACCAGCTTTTAAAGTTATTTTTCCTGCGCATTGTCCATACAGACCTAAACCTCCCCATGATGTTCTTGCTGTGCACTCAAACCTCATAGGCGTCATGAGCCGCTTTGACTTTCTTCCCAAAAACACCTGTCAAACAATGATGAATAGCCTTGTGATTCCCGGACACGGCAAACTGACAGCTTCCTTTAGGGCTGCATGTCAACACGAGGAGAGGCATCTGAGAGGAGGATGCGGGGTTAAGGAGGCCCATGTCACTGCGCCTACATTGAAGTAAAAAACGGAATTTATTTGTTGTCTTTTTTCTGGAAACATGAAAATACTTGAAGCTTGTCTTTGTAATTTTAGGCCTAATAGTGGAGTTGAAGTATTACGGGAGTACTTTTAGCTGCTATTCTGTCTCCACTAAGAGACTGAATGTTAAGTCGGGGTCAGCAGGGAGCTGCCGTACATCCATCTTTGGCCTTCTAAAATACCTACACGCCTTACAGACACTAAGACCGTCTGCGGGATGCTGTATGTCAGGAATTAAAAAGGTATTATAGTTGACACTGACAGCGACGCG
Source organism: Chaetodon auriga (assembly GCF_051107435.1). Lineage (NCBI taxonomy): Eukaryota > Metazoa > Chordata > Actinopteri > Chaetodontiformes > Chaetodontidae > Chaetodon > Chaetodon auriga. The sequence goes on along the minus strand of NC_135082.1, from coordinate 21,442,793 downwards.
GTGATGAGGCCAAAAAAAAAAAAAGAGGAAGACGGATGTCCAAGAAATCACGATTGTTACAGCACAGATGTGACTTCTATGCGCTGATAGATGGACAGTGAACGCACCAGTGATCCAAAGTAACACGTGTCATTTACGTGAACGTAACGGGGAACATCTGTATTTCAGCACAGGCAGCACTGCGCAATGATAGTGCGCTTTTACGCACGTATACGCACCAACAGCCGGGTATATGCAGGGCACTGGCTGATCGGAGCCCCATCTTCTTTAACCCTGTATGGTGCAAACAGAAAGGCGCCTATATGTCCTAAAATCTGATCTTGATGCAGGTATACACGCCACCTGAGTCCATCTCCAGCGGCGACGATGCTTGTCATTGGCTGCTCTGAGGCTTAAAGGACAGAGAAGGATACTGAGGAGTGGACCGTCCCACATGACTTCCTCTCATACCTGCATGTGGAGATATCTGATATAGAGGGACATATCGCGGCTGTGCCTTTCAACCTCCGATCGTTGAAATGAAAACACCCCCATCGGTGTACATGAACCCCATTCCAGCGTCCCGTTATTTTATTTTTTTCACAATTTACGTTTAGTGCGTGGGAACCGTGATCATCGTATTCATTAATTAGGCTGTGGCTGTAGACCACATGTTGAGTGAGTTTTTCCCAAGGGAAGAAATGTAATTTATAGCGGAGGCTGCCCCAGAATATGTATTTTATTTGCACCCTATAACACCTACTAAATCAAGTGCGCACACTGAGAAAGTTTCAGCTCAAGTAACCTTTGCTCTCCATATGATTCTACAAAAACCGGCTCTCTGTAGATTATTTTAATCTCTTTAAGCGCGGTCTTTTCTGCAGCTGGAACAAACCGCGCAGTTTGGGAATTTTGATGTAAAAAACCTTCTGGAATTTCAGTTGCTGGAATTATGATTTTTCCCAACAGAAAGCCATCTTCATCAGTTCCTTGTTATTTGACATCTGTTATTTCTGTTAAACAAACTGATCTTTGCGCATGTGAGTCCAGGACATTCAGGCGTTTGCTTTTCGCTTTTGTCTCCTCAGTTGTTGTTGATGAGAGTGATGAAATAAAATTGGCGTTTAACACACATTATTTGACACAGAGCCGATTTATGATCTTGCCTTCTTGACTGAGATGAAGACTATCTTTACAGTTATGACTTTAAAAATACGGCTGCTGATGAGCAGTCACTGCTCACTGTCGGGGTCATTTTTTTTTAAATTATTATTGTATTTGCGTCTTTTTGTGGAGCGACCAGAGACTCAACCTTGGGAAATTTAATGGAAATGTAAAATACCCTGAGATCTCCGTTAAATGTCACCGCAGTTAACGCTTTACCACCAAATTACACTGAAGAAAATGCCCACTTAGCTTAACGTTGCAGAATACAATTTGGTTTTGATTGTCTAACTATGAATTAACCTTTGTTTAAAAAAAACTTTATTTTTCACTGATGTAATTCGCCCAAAATTAAGATTTACAAGTACCCTACAAGAACATACACACATTTATGGAACAAGGTCTTTTTTAAATTTTTAGGCTGTAACAAATCAAATAAAGCTCAAGACCTGAACATTTCTCTCCCTGCGATTTCAGATCATATACTCGAGCTGCGCGTAATAAACCAACAAATCAAAGAATATATTATAAAACTTATTAAATAGAAATAGACAGATACGTATAATGTGTGTAATTTTATGCTCACAGGTCGGTTTTCAGGTGTTTGAACAGTGTTATTGATTCTGCTCCCGGCTTATAAATTCCACATGTTGATTGGTGCTCTAGTTTTCAGCTGTTAATGTACATTTAGACTACATGTTCTTCATTTGCATAAATGCTATTCATCAGTATTTCGAGGACTAACGCTGTGCAAACTAGAAAACCCGCACAGGTCAGCTGCAAATCTCAGTTCAGCGACATTTTGCGTTTCCATGTAACTGTCTCAAATACTTACGATTTTACCATAAATATGATCACAAGCATTAACATTAAAAAATCTCCGGAAATCACAAATTATGATGAATCTATTTTCTCAGTTTCAGTGCATTTCCGTGGAACAGCCGAGCCTATGCAGAACACTTATGTTACTCATGACGGATAAATGCTCCGTCCTTCATTCATTCATGTTTAATCCATTTGCTCCTCCAGCTTTCAGATTCTTTTGTTCCTGAAGGGATCAAAATGAATAGAAGCAGCTGACAGAATTTTTGTCTCTCCACAGCAGCTCGGCCTTCATCATTTCTGCCTTCAAGCTTTTAAAAACAATTAGACTTAATTTGGCTCCAGCTCTCTGTCAATCACACCCTCATAAGCATTTTGGGTTATTCTGACCTGACAGTCACTGGCACTTGCTTCAAAGTGGCCCAGGTGCGAATTCCTCTTCATCCCTCATGTTACAGCGACATCCTCCTCCTGCACTGAAAAGCAAACGTGAAAGACGAGGACTGACTCAGCCTTTTGGCTTGTAGCTGACATTTTCCAGAAATATTACAAACATATAACATGAAGGCGAAAATTAATGATGAATCCATTTTACCAAACATGAGACAGGCGCTACTGACAGAGTAGACTTTGGGACTTCTGAAACTTTTCTTTCTTTCTTTTTGTGCGTACAGTAAATGCATCTCCGTAGACACTGTGTTTATAAATTGCTCAACATCACACCTGAGCTGCAGTGAGATACTCTTTTGTGTTTGGCTCCACAGGTTGTAGGTACCCGCTTTTAATGGTAAAACTGTTGAACAAAATCCCTTCCTTATCCTAATGGTCCTCTTTGACAGATTCATGTAGCCTATTATAAGAATGTAAGAGGGCTGGAGTTCAAGGCCGCTGACACAAAGGTTTATCCTTGTAATTCTTGATGAATTATTTTACTTGTTACTGTAGTCGAACGTTTTTAAAGGATACTTTGAGTGCAATGAATGTTTAATCTTCTGGACTGCAAACTGGAAAACACCTAAAAAAGACCCCCTTCAAACATGCAAAATGATTTCAAAAAAAGAATAAAGTTCGTGTTTCATGCAGAAACATGAAACTAATCCAACCCTGAATCATGATTCTTCCCCCAGTCGAGCTACCTTTTGTTTATGCTTACATTAAGCATTGAGTCTTGAACTACTTGGGAATAATTTACAAATACACTAGAGGGAAATTTCTCGTAATAATTGTCTGTAAATTTTCTATTTTGTCACTTTATCCAAGACTGGAGTTAAATTTGCCAGTAATAGCCATACTTCATTTGGTTAATACATCAGTGTGTCATCTGGAGCAATCACATTTCACAGCTGGTATATTCCTCAAAACTGTGGCAAACTGGGAGACTGTTCAGCTGTGAACTGAGTGGTGGAAAAAAAAAGAAAGAAATAGGTCTGTCTGTTGATCTATGAACAGGATGTCTCAGGAATAACGTTAACATTTGAAAAGTTGATTAACACCACAGAGTCCATGACAGTCTGAGAGCAAAAACCCTTAGAGGTGGCAATAAGTGATGTTGGCTCTCTTCAGACTTCACACTGTTGAACAGATGAAATCTGTGTTTGCATTAAGGTGAACCTAAATAATCATAATCGGCACCCCAAAGACTTTTGATTCAGCTGACATGAGCCGTGTGTATACATATGTGAGTGTGTGCATGTGTAGAGGGCGAAAGACAACCTATAGGATGACAACTTTAAGATAAGTAAAACTGTAAATCTTATATATTACAGATATCTACTACAGTCAAAAATGGCTTTATAGTTATTAGCAAAAAATACGTAGACTTGATAATAAGCTATGATGTAGTATAATATGAATACGTTATTTTAATAGTGTTATATTAAGTACAGTTATATTTATAAGTGTATGAACTGCATTGCTACTAAAGTAAATGAGAATTAAAGATAATGCATTGAGCATATTATGTACAAATGCTTGAATAAAGTAGGCACACTGTGAAAGTGTGTGTGTGTGTGAGAGAGAGGAATGATCAATAATTAATTATTTGAAAACTAACAATCTTAAATTTTAAATAAGACATATTTAGTGGGAGTATTGTGATCCCCTTTTCAAGAAAAAGAAACGATGGCACACTTTTTTATATAAAACACTCCTTTCAGAAAGTCACATATAGATTATTGGATTATTGTTGCTGATGCTTGAAGGTGTATGCAGCATTTTAATGTGTGTGGTCGAGGGGCAGCTTTTGATTGCTTGAGTTAGTGTTTGGTAGTTTATTATCATACTTCACAGGCTGATCATGTGTTGTGTGTGTAAACTGTGACTGCACAGAGACTCCAGCTGTCATTAAAACAAACAGTAGTGCAGACAAAAGTGAAATATTTCCCCTGAACTGTTGTGGAGTGAGAGTAGCAGAAAGTGGAAATACTCAAGTATCTCATAAATGTACAGAGGTACTTCCTGTGTTGTTTTGTTGAGGTAATCTCATTTTTGTTGCCTTTATACTCGCACTTTGACCTTTGTAGCCATGGCAACGGCAGCGCGTCACACGCCGGACGGAACCACAGCGCCGATGGTGGGGTTTCCGGTTCTGATCCTTTCCCGTGAAGGCAACGGGCTTGGTGGCGATACTGAAAATACCTGTAGGCTGACGTGCCATATGGCGGCCCCCGGCTTGTTTTCTGGTGGTTGTTAGCACCGTTTTAACCGAAAATCAGCGTGCCCCGAGGCAGCAGTGAGGGAGTGGATCGAGCCAGCAGAGCAGCAGCGTCTGTAGAGTCAAAATGGCGTCCGCCTGCCCGCTCCGCTGCCGTTTAATCCATCTGTGATTAGCCTGACACCGAGATTCAGCAACTTCTGACTCTTTTGTAGTGCTTCGGTTTTCCACAGACACAGTCGGGACACATTTTAACGACATGTCGGACTCGGAGGACGACAGCCAGGACAGGCAGCTTAAAATTGTAGTGATTGGAGACGGCGCGTGTGGGAAGGTGAGACCATCACAGACACTCCTGAGTTGACACACTCAGTATTAATGAAGAAGATAGACCTTAAAGTCTGAAGTATCCTCACCGGCACTGGTTTTTTACCTGTTACACAACCGTTTAGTCAGTGTCCTGCTGTTTACGATGCTCATCCTGACGCTGCACTGTCTTCACAGTCACCATGGCGACCGACGCTTATACAGCAACGTTAGCTGTGAAGCTAACAACAACCGCGGCTAACAGCCACAGCTAGACAACATAACGGCACATGAAGAGCGCCTTAGTTGTCGTTTGGGATTATATCGTAATTTAAACACGTTCTTTTGTCAAGACGTTTATAGGACAAATCCTCCCCAAAACAGAGCTCCAGCACGGTGTCGTGAAATGTGAAACAGGATTAAATGAAACATCATCAGCTTTGAGATGCTCGGAAATGCTGACTTTAATGCCAGAATACAGTCTAAAATACATTTTACAGTAAATCACCCTGGTTAGGACTCAAAGTTTTATCTCTATCAGCAGTTCAACATGATATCTTACACACTGTTATTTCTTTTTTTAAATTGAACATTAGGCTTCACTCCTTCTGCATCAGTAAATTACTCCTGCTTAAAAAGTTGCTAATTAGCATTTGCCGTTGTGGATAGGCAGGGAGATGTTGATAGTATTTTATGATTATGGTCATGCTAAACCTATTTCTGAACAGACAGATGTAAAGAATAGTTTGACAGGTTTTGCATGTTGTTGACCATGTGTGATTGAACAGCTTTGTTGGTTATTTCAGCTGTAGCCTACAGGAGGAGACACCCAGACTCAAGAAATGCGATTGTGAGGAAACAGTCCATATGGTGGATGATGAGATTTCAGATGGGAAGTTGCAGCTCACTGTAGTTTGCGGTGAGAGACATTGAGAGGTAGAGAGGCTAAAAGTGTGCAGCAAACCTAATATTGTATACTATTTATTGCTTAAGCTCACCTTTACTGCAGTTTAGTAGCAAATTTCTTTATTTAAGATTAAGGAATGTAACAAAATTAGTTACCAACTAAATTGGAAAATCAACCAATGTTACTACTAACAACATCACAAAGAAATTCTGTGATGGTTTAATGACAAAAAGTCTAGCATTAGGCCTGACAACAAGGTTGAGCTACTAGCAAGTCTCCCAAAACTGATAAGGTGTACATTTCTATACATAATGAGTTTTTCTGAGATTACCCATCCACACCGATCTCGGGTTGAGGATGTTCGTCCCAGTCAAAAGAGATTGAGATTGTTGAATTATTGATAGGAGAGAGTACTGAATGAGAAAACACTACAAAAATCTAAACCTAAATGTCAGATAATGGGCATGGAGGAATAACATTTCTAAAATGGCAATGCGTACCACAAATAGCAACTTAAATAGCTCTGTGGTACATGTGACTGCATAGTAAAATAGAGATAATGTTGGCGTTAGTAGACAAACAAATCATGTAGCACAAGAACTGCTCTCAGTAAAAATGCACTTTTGAGTGCAAAAACTCACTTTTGAGTTTACCTTGAAAATACAGACAGATTCTGTCTCAAAGATAGCATGGTGGATTTAAATCTGACACAAATCTGTCGTTGTAAACCTATTAAGTCTACCCAGCCCTTAATCCATGTTGCATGTGCCATTGAACGTAGTTGTAGGCTGTGTGCCGGTGGTGCTGTGTTTCAGAGTGACAGAGCTCATAGACTTAAACTGTGAAGAAACTATATGTTGTTCTGTTATGCTTTTATCCACCATTCTAATTTTGGTAACTCATCAGAAAGGGCCCATTTAAATGACTGGTGTGAAACCTGTGTGAGATGAGGGTAAGGCTCATTATAGTGGATGGTCATACTGGTTTTCATTATCTTGCCCTACTCCTTCCTCTTGCTGCACCACCACACGTTTGTAAATCAGCCAACTAAATTCACAACTGATTTACAGCCTGCTTTTACACCCATCGACCGTATCACTGCACAGAAGGAAGTGTGCATCTCCTCATGGACGATGTGCTCGTGACAATGCGGGATGTCAATATTAATGGTGTCCTCTGTGGCTGAGCTGGAATGATAGCTAGCAGTATCGGTTGGCTATAAACTAATCTCCAAAAGATAGCAATGTCAGACGAGGGTTAGGGGAGTAGATGCACGTTTCCTCCCTGATACAGTCAGTAGGTGTGTTTTAGTAGAAAGAAAATAGTTCCTACATGAAACTGCTCACAACAAGGTCTGTGGATTATCTTGAGTAAGCAGGTCATAATTTCTGGAAAGAGACATGGCTGTTGAGTTTTTCAAAAGTATTTTTTTGGCACGTTGAGCAACACGAGTCGAGTGCCATCTGGTTTCATTATATTTGAGAGAAGGCAGACATCTCTACAGCTGATATCTCCAGAACAACTAAATTACCACGACACTAAACTTTATGAGACTTATGTGGCCCAATAAGCAGCAAGTAACACTCATGTAGCACCTTTGCGGAGAAGTCTTAAATCAACTTACATTTTCTCATTTGGAGTAGTTTGTTTAAATGTTTTTTTATAGTTTTGAATAGGAAGTATAGCTACATGATTCATTTTCACAGTCCCTACATTTGTCATACACTTTGGGGCTGCAGCTACTGCTCAGTGAACTCAGGGTAAAACGCTGCACTGTACAGTATTACACAGAGTGTGACAGTTGCTTAGCCTGGCTGTGGTCACTGGTGGTTGTTTTCCATCAGTATACCCCTCTTGTCCTGGCCAAGGACCCCCGTATGCATTTGGCTCCAGAGTGAGGCTCCATTTAAAGAAAATTATGTCTGGACAGCTCAAATGAGAAATGTTTCTGTTTTCTCTTTTTATAGAATAATATAACAATGGGGAGAGATTCCTGTGTGGATACTTTATGAATATCTGAACTGTGAACAAATACACCTTTTTGTCTCCATCTTTTGCCAAATCGATGTTTCATGACTGCTATTATTCTGTGTTCCCTTCAAAACGACTGGACTGAATCATTCAGTATGTCCATTAAAATCAATTCAAAGATGAAGAAGGAGAAGAAGGTCTAACTTACATCCTCGACAGGGGAATATTTTTTCTAGTCACACCAAACAATCATTTGCAGCAAAGCAAGGCGGTTGTCATGACAGTTGAGCTATGTTTCTTCTTCACTGCATCTCGAGTCCCCGAATGAATGACTGTGAATGTGAGGCAGAGACGTCAAGTGCTTTTCAGCTACACATCTCCTTTCGTAACTAATCTCTCCTTCCTTTGGGAGACAGAAAATGAATGTAGCAGTAATGGTGAGACTCAATGAGAAAAATGAATGTTCTCATTCTGGAAAGTCGACATTTTCTTTTGGGGGAGGTGGGGCAGAGAACACACACAACTCAGTTCCCAGTAGATACGCTACATTAATAACCCTCCTCACACTGCTGCCAGGTGTCAGCTCGTCACTGTCTGAATGACTTACCTGCTTGTCTGTTTTGGGCAGAAAACGGGAGCCCTGCCCCCCATTTTGAGCAGGCACCACTGACTGACATCTTGAATGCTGTTTCCCCCCTTATTAATGTCAATTTGCTCAGCAAATTGCAATCGGATCAGTTTTTCTTGGACTGCACTTTCGGTGGTATTTTTGCTTGTGGTTGGTTGTCCATTCAGAAATATAGGGAGATGTGGGAAGGCTTGTCCACCTGAGCAAGATGTTTTTAAAATATGGAGTCTCACATTCAGCCAGGCTCTTCAGGTGCTGGGCCTAACTTACACATAGGTCTATTTTTCAACCTGAGCTGTAGGCCACTCAGTTTTCCTTAATATTTACTGTTCTCTTACCCATAGAGTGAAAGGGAGCTTTAAGCACAGGTCCTGTACATTAACAGATTTGGCATCCCAGCAATGTTATTTACGGTCAGTCTCTTCATCACAATACCAACATTTATATCTGTCTTACATGTTTAAGGAGAATAAAGAAGAAGTTTTGATACGATGCTGCAGAAATGCACTGCATCTCTCATATGAGTTGCATCACATGGACACAGTCAGCTTGCCATATTTTTTTCCCTCTCTCGCAGTCTCTTGTTTCAGTAGAACTTCCCCCATTTCCCGGCATTGGTATCATTGGTGACCCTGTGCTGTTCTCTGTTGGAGTGTCAGGATTACGCCAGCTTTTACATTCGCTGGTTAGTTCCAATTGTACGTTGGAAAAAAAGGACTACGTTGAGGGAGGAGAGCCAAGCTACTGGAACGCCAAGACAAATGGGCGACTAGGCCAACGCGAGCATGTGGAATAAATTTTTGCTGTCCGAGCTTGTTATTCCTGTGTTGTCAGTGATTGTTTGGGCTACTTAAATGGCCGATTTTCTCCTTGTTGCGTCAGTCACCTCTAGTAATTTTTCAGTCACTTCTTGAGCCTGTCATACGCTCTGCAGGCTGAGATGAAAGACAGTGTGTAGGTTAGTGAAATTCAGGTGAAATCAGGTGGACAAAACTTTATTCTGCACCAACCAAGAAAGCATTTGAAAAGGTCAGGATTACACATTCAATAGGTTAAAAGATTAAAATCCAAGCTGGGATAAATATAAAGGTTTGACATTAAAGGTGGCTTCTACAATGACAAACCAGTGCTTTAAGAAAGCTAAATAGACTCTGGATTACTTGAAGTAGATTTGGGTAAACCATGACAAGAGTTTTCCTCATATTATTTCATTGTTTCTCTGGCGTAAATTGTAAGAAACGCAGTCTTATGTGAAACATTATTTGGCCAAACCTAAACTGCCTGAGCATGAATGTTAGTAGATAAGGACATAGGCTCAAGTGAAAGCTTAGTCGATTGAAAGAAGGAATTTAGTTTTAAATCCTCTAACCCACAGTGATTGTCAAGTACCACATTAAGATGCATTTGCTGCCACATGAACACTCAGGGAATCCCATTGCTTCACTTCTCTGTTGTGTTTATGTAAGCACACAGCTCTAAAGATAGCTAATAGACATTCAGCACTTCATTTTTTTTCCCTATCCTCATCCATCAAAATGAATTAAACTTGGCATGTCAAGTCTGCACTGTGAATTCCCATGGATTTCAGGAGAGCCCCTAACATGCTATTTTTTTTCCTCCTCAAACACAACAGTGACAGTGATGGAGGTTTTATAATTTGTGGCAATTATTAGGTCTGCAGTCTAGAGACATGACACATACTCCGGCACCTGTTTTTGTAATTCACGTTGATTTTACTGTCAGAACCGTGGCTGAGCAGGGAGGCAGCAGAGGAGGCAGACAATTACATCAGCGTGCCGTCCAGTCAATCACGAAGGTTCTGAAGGCGCTTAAAATGGATCTGTACTGATTAAATTAAACATACTTCAAGGTTGCATCACCAATGAATGTGGAAAGGAACCACATAGAAGTGTTGTGATATGATAAATTATACCGTCGGATCTATTTATTTATTTTTTGAATCTGAGTGTGAATGAAATCAGAGTTTTTCTACTTTTGCTCACCACAAAATATCCCTTCCTTAGGAAGTTCTTTAATACAGTGTATATTGTCTCTGAAGGAGTTTTGCAGCATCTTGCATTTTGCCCTTAACCATGCTGTGATTTAGGTTTTTTCACATTATACATATATGTGTGACTCCTTATTAGGCAAAAACTATGCACTGAATCAACGTTTCTCTTTAATCCTGAAAGCATTTTCTTCTAAAAAAACACTTAACTGCTTTAACTGACACACCTTCAGTCCTGCAGATCGCTGCAGAGGTGTTCTGGCACTCACTCTCCTCGTCTTTCCCTTTTGTCTCCCTGTTTCAGACATCACTCGCCACCAGGTTTGCACAGGAGGCCTTTGGGAAGCAGTACAAACAAACCATCGGCCTGGATTTCTTTCTGAAGAGAATAAGCCTTCCAGGTGAGACACCTTTAGAATCTTTTGGGAGGGCTCGCTTGTTCGGAAAGTCAGCACAGACACGTGTGTTGCACAAGCGGGTAGTGGCAGAATGCAGACTTGTTAATTCAGTAAAATACTGGAGATATGTATTTGGCAAGATTGTACTTCGACATAGTGGCTTAACTGTTTGTGGTTGTTTGTAATACTCTAATATTGACCTTAAGGTTTTGGATGTTTGTGTGCTTTTAACATTATCAGTGTTAAAGATCCAGAATATTAATTCAAAGTCTGACAAAGAGGCCTGTTATTCCACCATTACTTTCTGTCATATTTTTATTGCTCAGATTTTCTGGTAGCGTTCATATTTTCTTGTCCTACCTTTTCCAGGCAGAGTTTGTCCTCCAGGTTAACTCAGGAGCTGAATGTGTCTTTTCTGGTAGCTCCTCATTGTAGAGTGTCTGCCACTTCTCAGGCTTATTCACTCTGAAAGCTCTTCTCTCCAGAGCAAACAGCACACTTTTTTTTTTCGGACTCCACAAGGCCAATGGACAGCTTATGTCCAAACGGGCGAGTCTCGCTCATAATTCTGTGGGCACAGTACAGAGTAAATACATTAACATTTTATATCCATATCGCTGATCCCCGAGTTCAACTGATCTTTGTCCTCCACCACATAAAACATTCATGTTCTTGTTTGTTTATGTTGAACCCACAGACATAAAGCCACACTCTGTATCCCCCTTAGATCTGTAAAATAAACGTTTATTGACTAATGCTATATTTAGACGAAAGCACTCCATTTTTACTTCCTACCATGTGAAATGGGGATTTTCAGCATTTTAAATGGCATTTCTAAAACTCTGCCAAGGCTTAAGCTCCAGAAATCTGCAAAGTGCCTCCATTCTTTCATTACTAATAAAACAACATTAAGCGAGGGCAAATTAAGTGCTAAAAGTAAAAGTTACGTTGATTTGTGAGTTGGCTGGAGGATTCTATTTTGATTTTGTGTCAGTTTCAGCTTATGAGACTTAGGAGAACTAAACCCCCAAAAATGCTGTGGTGGAGTCGGGATGAAAAGAGCCAACCATAAGCACAGGCTGGGCTCAGGTCCTTAATACGAACTCGAACAAATGCTTTTAATCGTTTGACTTTGACTCTTTCCAGTAAGTTTCTTTCCTGAGACAGTCACAGTGTCAAACTGCAACCTTTGTTTAAATATAGCATGTATACATCTGTATCACCGGGGCAGCAACAACACTGGGTCCGACACTGAAGTTGTTAAATGGCCCATTTTCTGGGGAATTGGGTGTTGATGAGCTGATGAAGAGGAGGGTGGCTTACAAGCTGGGTGGTCCCAAACTTCGTTAGGACCCCCACTCTGCCTTGTATTGCAGAGGTTGTGTGTCTCTCCGGGTCTCTATGGGGCTGTAAGGGTCTTTTGCAGCAGGGGGGAGAGTAGCCTTTAGCCAGCGTTGGCCCCTCTCACCATGAAGGCCCAGCTTGTCAAACTTAATGTACATTTTCCAACGCAGAGAGAGGTGAGGCGAGGCCGGCTGGCACACAACAGCCTCCTCTGTGTGTGCTTTTTATAACAATACCTCTTCCAGATGTCTCTGCCAAACCAATGAGGTACAGGCGCTGAAGGGGATTGACTAGAGGGGACGTTTACTTGATAAATTCTGTCAAGCTCTAACTTCTGGAAGTGGATTTGTCTGCGTCCACTTCACGTCACGCTGAGAGGACAGTTATCTTATCGAAGTGCCTTTTTTTTCTGACCTTGTTATCAGCTTTAAGGTTTGTCCGTTGAGCTCACAGTCACAGTTTCTACTTCTTGCGCAGCACAAGCAGAAAAATGTCAGCACTGTTGAGTCAGCGTGAATCTTTGAAACATAAATAAAGCCCGTGTCCAAGCATGGTGGATGGGTGGGGATGGCTCTTTATAACACCAAAGAACCGTTATTCATTGCACTCCTCACTGTAGCTTTACATTGACACTGTATAGTCTAGATGTAGTGACTGTGAACCTCAGCGTTTCCTTCCCCTGCTTTAAAAAGGGGACTTATGAAGGGGTTGAGTCGTCCAGCCGTGTCCACAGTGTACGCTCTGCTCCCCATCGCCGCTCCAGCCCAGCGCAGGGCCCTCATCACACCAACATAAACTCCTCGCTGTCTGGTCCTCCCTCCTCCTCCCTCCTCCTCCTTTCTTGACTTTTTTTTTTTCAACCACCCCTTTCATTTTCCAGAGGAAGAAAATATTCATTTGGATTTGGTTTTTGTGCCCGTCTTTCTCTCCCTCCCTCCCTCTCTCCCTCCCTCTCATTCACTCCTCCTTTTTCTCTCCACAGGCAGAAGGACTTTTCCTCTTATTTTGTGTTTAATTATTGCTATTTTCCTTCACAGCACATAATTCTCCTCACTTTTCTAACTTGGCAGGATATGGCACAATGCAAACAGCTCTTCCCAGGCTAATAAGAAGTCATTTTTTCACTGCCAGGGTATAGAGAATGTTTAAATTAGGGGGTAAGCGTACCTATTCATCCCCCTCAATCTCTGGGCTGGATATTCTTGGATGTGAGGTGTGGGTGACCTGCCAGGCGAGAGTGCATAGCATGAAAGATTAATCACTGATTTATTGTTTCCATTATGTACATCAACAACGTTGGCTTTTATTATAGAAATTGCTCACCCAAAATACAGGCTCCAGTTTCAGCTGACTCGTTATTTCCTCAGGATTATGAGCTTTGTTCAAACAAACAAGTTAATGATTAAAAAGAACAAAAACATCTGGAGTGGAAATTTCATTTTTTATTATTTTTTTTTATTTAGTTGTTAGCAGACAGAAACATTTTAAAGAAAAGAAAGTGGGAATATCAACTCTGAAACATCTATGCCCCCTTTAAAGTCATTCAAATGTTTGTCTTTTTTGATGCTGGAGGTCATTCTGTCTCTTTTCTCTACTGCAGGCAATCTGAACGTGACACTGCAGGTGTGGGACATTGGAGGTCAAACGATAGGAGGCAAAATGCTCGACAAATATGTATATGGAGCTCATGTAAGGCGACACACACACACACACACACACGCTAAATCCTCTGCTACTACTTTTTATTCTGCCTAACAATCATATATGCATCTCTAGTTTGTGCTATAGTCTTTAGTTCCTCCAACATGAAGCAAGAAGACGTACTGTCGTTGACTCCAGTTGCCTCAGGAAGGATAGGAAATGTGTCAGTGTACAAACCAACTGCTGTTGTTAAAAAGAAATATGAAGCACAGGAAGAATTAGTTTCCAAATCCCTAACAATCTTGTATTGGTGACTCTGTTCAAGCTTATTATTACAGCCTCGGCAGCTTCATTCAGGGCCCGCCACTCCCTCCCTCTGGAGCCAAATCATAATAAACTGTCATTTGGATTCACAGTAAGCGTAGCAGGTCAGAAGAGCTTTAAAAATCAGCATATCTGTGCTTTTTTATACAGTTTGTTGTTGTGCAGGTCAATACAGCGAGCAGTAAAAATATTGGAAACTACATTCTGAGATGGAACTTTATTCTAGTTTAAGTGGAATTTAAAGAAATTTAATCTGAAATTATTAAAAGTAATTCCCAGTATTTGATAGTACTCGTACATGAAGGAGTGTAGGGAAACAGCTAAAGCTACTAATTGGCCTGTTTACTCTCATTTAGAGCTTATCCTGTGGAAAATTCAACAATGTGTTCATTAAAACGACAGCTGAGCTCTCTGCAAACACTGTAATTTGTGTCAGCGCGTACCACTTTGTACGTGTGCCAGCAGCGGCAGCGTCCACATGCAGCCGTGTGTTGCTGTAGACGAGCGCTACCTGTCACCTCCAGAATGTCTCTTGTTTGAAGAGGCCTACTTAAAGACCGCGGTTTGTCTGATCTGAGACCTGTACTGCATCACAAGCTCTAACATTCAGCCACAGACAGGAAACATGCCACCATATAGCAGCTATAGTATATGCAAGCACACTTTGTCGTTAGTCCCTTTTCCATTCCGTGAATCTACCTGCCTTTAAAAACACTGAGAGCGACATGTTTTTTGGGTGTTTTCTGTGCTGACTCTAAACACTGTCCCAATAGTTTGTATATTATCCATGTCTGCAGCACTTCCTTTACTGTCTCTGTTCCTCACAAGCAAAATGTCACACACATTACGACACTTTGCTTAGGGAGTTTCTCGTCAGCGCCGTATGGAACTTTCACACCTATTGTTCAGCGCTGTGCGTCCTGTAATCAATCATGGCTGTTCGGAGAGGCTCGCAGTAATTGTCAGAGGCCTAAGCTGTCGTCACTGCCCTTGCGTGTTGTGACAGTGCGTGTCTGCCGAACAAAAAGCAACAGACACCCCTTCAGTCGTGTTGCATCATGCAGTAAAAGTAGAGTATTTACCTTGGCTCACGTTAATTTCCAGCAGACGTTTAAGCAGTGATATCGATTGTCCAGCTATGCGATTATTTGTCTTTAATTTTGTCAGCAGCTCTTGTATCTGTGTTTACTCTTCGATTAATTCACGTGTTCGTGTAAACAGCCCCCTCTGGCCTGAGTGTTTGCTCAAACATGGCTCTGGTGTCGTTGCATGAGTGTTTCTGCCGTGCATTACAGTGTTGAGGATTACATAGGGAGGAGGAAAATGTCTAAAGGTAAACAGCTTTCGTTCATTAGCTCAGATAGTGGATAACCTCGCCACAATTCTTCTGCTTAATGTACAAACCTCATTTTAAAACAGAACCAGTATGAATTCACACATTCTTACGTTCTATCATAATAGTGCTGAACCTACCTCAGATTATGTGCGAGTGTGTCCCCCTCTATGTGAATCTGTCCCCCATGCTAAGAAGAGGAGCAGTGCCACCTACTGTTCCCTTGCTCCCTCAATATTACTAATGTTAATAAGAATGATTATGAGGTGAATAAATTAAGCCATGGACTCAAATCCAGTATCTCCCAGTGAGGGAGTGCAGAGGCGAGCTGCTAAAATAAAGTCTGAGGTCTGTGTTGTTCCTGTTGTTTTTCCCATGCAGGGGGTTCTCCTGGTTTACGACATCACCAACTACCAGAGCTTTGAGAATCTGGAGGATTGGTTCAGCATGGTGAAGAAGGCCAACGAAGAATCTGATATCCAGCCTGTTGTCTCCCTGATTGGAAACAAAAGTGAGAATTACACAGACATAAACACACAAACACTCATGAGCTCCTTGTCCTTCAGTAGGGAAGAAGCATACCAGTACTGTGAAAAACATAGTTGTGCAATATATCAAGTTTGGAAACTGCTTTATTTTCATTTCTACTACAAACCCAGTTCCAAAAAAGTTGTGACACTGTACAACGTAAATAAAAACAGAATCATTTGGAAATGCAAATGAACAACAGTTTTCCGAAGTGTTCCTGAGTCCTTTTAGTAACATCCTTCATCCAATCTTGTGTTCACAAAGTGGTGAACCTCTCTCCATCCTCACTTGTCAACAACTGAGTCTTTCCAGGATGCCCCTTTCATACCCAATCATGATACTATCACCTGTTACCAATGAACCTGTTTACCTGTGGAATGTTCCAAACAGGTGTTTTCGGAGCATTCCACATCTTTCCCAGTCTTTAGCTGCTCCTGTCCCAACTTGAAATGTGTTGCTGCATCAAATTCAGAATAAGCAGATGTGTACAGAAATCGATGGAGCTGGTGAGCTCAGACATTAAATATATTGTCTTTGTGCTGTTTTCAAATGAGTTTATGTCAGAAAGGA
Source organism: Chaetodon auriga (assembly GCF_051107435.1). NCBI lineage: Eukaryota > Metazoa > Chordata > Actinopteri > Chaetodontiformes > Chaetodontidae > Chaetodon > Chaetodon auriga. The sequence goes on along the minus strand of NC_135082.1, from coordinate 21,426,217 downwards.
TTCGCAAGTGATCAAGTGTTCAGTTTTATTTGTTGTACACTGTGTATTAACTTTTTTGGAATCAGAGTTGTAAGTAACTGCAAATGAAACGAGGTCATCTTATATTCATTGGACTGAGTTTTTCTCTTTTCATTTCACCCTGAAGCATTTTTCAGTTGCGTGTCTGTGTTTGTGCGTGGAGGAGTGAGTGTTTGATGGCAGCAGACGTGTTTGTTAGAGCGCCAGATAATTGATCGGTGTGATAAGCCAGTTGATAAGAGAGTGAGGTTTTGGAGCGATGGGAATGCTGATGTTTGTGAACTCCGGGGAGTGACTGACGATGATTTAAGATCCAACGGACCGAGGGCACCGCTTATCTGTGCCCCCCTCCCAGCCAGAACCTGTCTGCCCCCCCCCGCCCAGCCCGAGCCTGCGCTCCTGTCCCAAGTCGTTGGTTAAGGAGAGGAACTCGATGTTAACCAGACGAGCCTCCTCCTATCAGCCTGCACCCATCCACCCATCTCCAAAATAAAGAGTAATAATGATGACTCTTTTAAACATCCCCTTGACAGATGTGGAGTCATGGCTGCCGCCGTGTTATTGTAAAGTGGGGCGTCAGTGTGTGTGTGTGTAATGGCGACTGTCCACCTTCCCAGGCGATGATGAACAGTCAACAGAGTGGTGCCTGCACACAGGAAGCTTTCGCTAATGTTACTCAGCAGGGACCACAGGTCACGGTTTAATTCGCCTGTCTAGAGCAGATTCGCTTGTCTTTGCATCCGTTGCATCTCCTAATGCCTCGGCTTTAACAGTGGGCGCCTCTGTATTTAGGCTAGGTTTTGGGTGTGTGGGTGAGTGTGTGTACAGTAATATTTAAGTTGTGTTCATCTCGCTGTCACGCTCCTCACCCCCACACTCGCACAGTCATTCCCCCCCTAATGGCTCTATTGCTGGAATGGCCCATGTGTGTTTTTTCTGTTCCTGTAGCCTGAAAAAAAGAAAAACAAAACCCCACACAGATTGCCCCGCAAGGAGCAATCAATTACCTTGTGAGACTTTATGAATCCCTGAACCCTCCCATGGACTTTTTCAGGGCGCTTGAAGAGAGTTTAGCTATCTAGCTGGAAATGTCCACACATACATTTTTGTTTAACTTTTTGTCTGAGTTTTTTTTCCTCTGAGGAGCTAACCGTTTTAAAAACTCAAAATCTGTCTGTACTCACTCGAAAACAGGAAAATTTCACTTACCAAGCTTTTTAAACAACTAAAAATATCTAGCCTCAAAGACCGCACAGTTATCTTAAAAGTAGTGCAGCCAGACTAAAAATAAGTCCACGTCTGGATACACAGAAAGTCTGACTTTGCCAAAAGCAGTTTTGTGCTTGTCAGTTTTGATCAAACAACTTTATAATTGTGGAAATTAAAGTTTCAAGCATGAAGTGCTCAGAACCAGTAATAAAATCCCAGTAAGAAGTTTTTATTTATACTTTATTAAGATAATCAGGGACAAAAAAGCTTGACACAAGTGAAAAGCATGAACATAAAAACTGCCTGGTAACAAGATTGTCAGACAAACAAAAGCATGTATTGCCTTGAATTAAGATATCTTACTTTCACTTTTTGTTTTATAGCATTTTTGCTTTTTCTCCAACTTGAACGGTTGGCACACGTTAACAATAAGCCGAATATATGAATATGCAGCATTCTTTAGGGAGGGGGGGTTAGATTTCCTTTAAATGGTTCCCATGATGTTGGACAGAGTGAGGCAACATGTTTGTGACAACCGAAATAGAAGTACAGACATAACAAGGAGCTTATAAAAACACCACAGATTTATGTCTCTGTGAGGACTTGTCTTTGGGGAGACTGTGGTGTTTCATCACTCTGATTTTTTGAGTGTTTCCACTTCGATAAACTTAAGGTGAACACAGTCTGGAGATGTCGTGTGCGTAGTGGTTCTGACTTTGGTTTCTGGCTAGAGCATAAAGACTTTTATATTTGCAGCTGAAAGATTTTTTTTTTTACATCTACTAAAAGACAGTATTCTTGTATTTTAAGCTCTTTTTAATATCGGCGGAGGCTTCTAAAACGCGACTCTCTTCGCCTTATTAACAGGACATGTGCTACCGTATACATTGAGCTTAAATTTCCTGTGCCTGCCTTCTAGTTTAATTTGAACACTGTCTTCTTTACCCGGAGCACGGTAATTGAGCCTATGGATCAGACTGGTTCATTAATGATGCTGTCCCCTCCTCTCTTTACCCTGGCCTGACTGCCCTCCTGTGCCATGTCCCTGCTGGGGAACAGCCTTTCCTTTCTTCTGGCTTAGCATGGCCGGCTGGGGTTAAGTGTGCTTGTTAAGCACCAGCATGCTGCACCCCCATGCCCTCAACAGGGCTGCCCAGAGCCTTGTGTTAAATAATGGCACCACTTGTAACAATTCAGAGAGGAAGCCAATGAAATGTTTTATTGAGGACACACAATTATTTATGCAACTGCACGGCCATGCACACACAGAGAAGCGTGCACTTAGGTAAAGCGACACACTTGAGTTTCTGGGAACACACGGGTAATGGAAGAATGCTAAGCTCTTGGTCTGTCTAAACATACCATAACTGTTTATTAGAGCGCAGCCCAGTGTAACACCGTATGGTACACAGGAACCTCTCAAGAAAAATGTTGGCTTGTTGTGCAGTCATCTCCTTCACCACTCAAGTGTTTCATTTTTAGTAGACTAATAAGTGCACCGTGTTTTGAAAGGTCTCCCAAGGATAAATTCTGTTGCTCTTTGCTTAACAGCAGCTGCTTTTGGCCTGTTCGCGACTGTTTGCCTTTTAGATCAGAGATTGTCTGAAGATAAAAAAAAAAATACGGTATGCTGTTCGCAGTCCTAATCCATATTGTGAATGTTTTTATGTGTTGTAACGTACACATATAATCATTGAACGAGGCCATCATCATATCAAAATGTCTTACATTTCTGTGTGAGATTAGAACACATATTTCTCTGTGGACATTAAGCTTGTGTCGTTTATCAAGCCAATTTGTTTTTATTAAGTGGGGATCACAGGACCCCTGCTTGCTCCCCACCCATCACCCTTCCCATTGCTAGCACTCTCTCCCTCAGGAACTCGAGAGCATCCATCATGGGCTTGTACAGCCCTTATTTGGGTGACTTAAATGGGTTCAGTTCTCTTAACCCCTCCTCATCATTCATGGCTTTTTGCTCTGGGGTTCTACCAGTGTTCACTGCCGATCCACTCAGGCCTGCCATGGGAAACGTTCCCTTCTGCAGGCAGATAAAGTCCCCGCATGAAGACAATCTGTGCACTCAATTACATCTTACCTGTCTATCTCCTCTGCTCTGTTTCTTTTCCCTCTTCCTTTCTTCTCTAAGTCCTATCTAAGTCATCTCTCAAGCACACTTGCACATTCATTTTCATCCCTGTGCAAACATTAACTCTTTCAATCACACACTTAGACCTACTCCTAACGCTTATCTCTCACATGTGTAGACTAACACTTCTGCTATAGCTGCTTTTACTTACAGTAATGTCTTTTCATTGGCTCCGTGTCACTGTTGTGTTAAACAACATGCATGTGTTTGCTTTCTGCACGCTACGGCAGATCTCACCACATACCGTTACCCGTCGCACTTCTCTCTCCCCAGTTTTCCATTCAGCCATGTGAAAATTAAAGCGAAACATGGATCTCTCCTAACTCTTGATTCTTGTGAAGCATGTCCTTGCCACCAACATTGTTGGTTTTGAGTTGTTTGGCCTGTTGGCAAGGTCTCAGGTGGAGTTGAAGCCTTCCCCCTCCTCAGCTCTTTCACCCCCGTCACCTCCCTGCCCCTGTAAAGCTGCCACAGTTCCTGTCTGTTCAGTGCAGGCCTGCACATTTCTTAATAGAGAGATGCTCAGAAGTCCAGGAGCGCAGCGGAGCTCAATGCGCTTCTGTTTTTGGTTTAGCTCAAAAATGTTTTTCCTGGCTCAACCCACTCGTACTTAGGTCCTCTTACAACAAACTAAAAGGTCCTAATTGCCCCCAAGGGAAAGGTTTAGCCACAATAGACATGTGGTGGGACAAAAGCCCAGTACTCTTACCCCGGCACCCTCACCCCTCCCCAGATAGAAGGGATGAACACGTCAGCAGTGTCTGTTTTGCACTGTGGGTAGCGCAACCGCAGATTCGACACTGTAAAACATTATATATACAGTATATAGACATAGTAAGGCACGGTGTATGGTTGGGTTAAGATCTGGAATGTTTACAGTTTACAGCAAATCCAGTGTTTCCTGTTTCTCTTCACATTTTATTGAAGGTAAAGGGTCAGAACAGACATGTGTATCAAATTGTCTCAGTAACCACACTGACTGTAGCCTGCTGTCTTTCTGTACGTCTGGAAAAGATGGGAAATAGAGATTCAGGTTACAACAAGGATACGGAGGGATGAATGAAGAATTACAGCTGTATTACACTGCGGCTGATAAGTCGGTGTAAAATCACAGCTGCAGATGCTGAGACGTGTGATTAAGAAGTACTTTCTAAGGTTTGTTTAAGCCTACTCAGGTGGCTGATTGGTGGTCTTTCCCACACAGAGCAATGCAACGAGTGCAAACCTGGTACTCCTTGCTAAATGGACTAAATGCTAATATTTAATTGCAACAACTGTTTGACCCAGCTCTGGTCCCCACTCTCATCTCTCTTGACTCTCATGCCTGTCGAAACATGGAAAGTCCTCATTCATTTTAGCCATCCATAAAGCAAATATTGTTGCACATGCAGTAGATGATCAGTCTTCACATACCTTCTTGTGTGGTAAGTCATGGGCCATTTGAGTTGCACAGCACAGCTTAGCCACCTGACCTGAGTGCAGCCTGGAACCCTCATCACGCTCAGGCTGTACTTTATTTCTCCGCTGCTCCACAACATTGATATGGAGGAATTCCTGGAAAGGGGCCTTGCTGACACAGGGTTGGGTAAATAACTGATTGATCTGGATCCACAGGCATATATTATAAATATATGTGAAATATCAACATAGATTTTCCCTCCTTTTTTGCTAAATCTACTTTTTTGTGGTGTGAAATATTACATCACTGTCTTTGCACCGTGTTCCTGCTTCGGTGTTTGCTCAGGCAGTCATGAGGAGAACACACTTTCCATCCAGCAGTTCACTGCTGTGGCTTGAAGTTGAATATGTAGGCCAGTCGAACGCATCATTGCTCATAGGAAGACTTTATAATTATAGATAGACTTATAGTGATGCGATGCGTACAATTACGAAAGCTCCCCTGTGCTTCGTATAATTATTATAGCTCATAGTTACGCTGCCGGCTCACAGAGGCATGTATTACTGCTCGCCCATAAAAGACCACTTAGTTTAACAGCGACAGGAGAGCTTGGAGGACATGGCCAGTGAAACCCCGGGCAGCGTCTTGTGCGGTCGGCTCAGAACTGGGCCTTTTGTTCACTTTTCACGAGTCCTGGGAGCCCGTTAACCCAGCCTGCAAGGCCCTCGGCCCCATGTTTTACTGTAGCAGTGACAGCCGGCACTCCAGCTCTCTCCCTGCCTGTAGAGCTACTGCTAGACACTCTGCTTCACATTCCCTGACCGGGGAGGAAGACCACATTGTTTTACTAGCCGCCGTGGAGTATCTGATTATGTTTTTAAGTGTGACTGCATGTGTGTGCATGAGCACGTGTTTGCACGCGCGCGTGTCTGCACGTCGTTTCATGAAGAACGATCAAATGACAAGATGAGCTGTGATCAATGAGCTGTCGACAGAACACTTCTGACCTAGTGGAAAGCGAGTCCCCTGACAGTCCTGGCCCGCTTCAGGCCACCGGGGCAGGGGCGCCGCAGCACAAAGAGCGCTCTGTCTCTGTCAGGATCCCCCCGAGGACTCCTGCACAGGCCCCGCTCACCTCGACAACACCGGGCTACTAACAGCGCTTCATCTGTCTGTACTCACTCAGAAAAGTCATGATAATATTATTAACTTACCCTCAAGCTTTAATATACTGATAATTATTTCTAATTATTCCACAACAAGTTGAGCTCTCACACATCCAGTTATGCAAAGTCATAAATAGCTGTATAGAACTGGCTACGTGGTGCTGAATTATTATGCAAGTGTAATGATGCAGGGATTATAATTTCCTCAATTGTACAGGTCTATTAAGGCCAAACGCAGTATTAAAATAATTTTCAGTTTCAGGTACTTTTGCACTAAATCTAGATGATCCAGTCCTCAGAAAATAAACATTGCCTCCTGTAAACAATATCTACACTGTTAAGGTCTAACGAAATGTGCAAGAGTGCCATTTGCATGGTTACTTGACTTCTGAATGGCTGCATAGTGCCTAAGAGTAAAGAAAACACAACATTTTCAGTGACACTTCTGTGTGATACTGTATTTCAGAAAACAGAAATGAAAGTGGGAAACAGCCAGTACTTTTCTGAAGGGGGGGACGTAGTTATTGTTTGTATCCACATTATGTTGTCCATATTTTAATAGAGACTATTTGAATAGAGACTTGTCACGTCCTTCATATTTCAAAATGCTGAGTTTTTATGAGCTCTCTCCAACTCACGTAAACCAGTTGGACCCAATCATTTAAATGCCTCACATAAATTCTAGTCATTTTGTTTTACTAGGCACTTGTGCTGTGAAAGTTAAATCAATGCCTAATTTAATCAGACATCACATAGAATGATTCATTATACTTTTGCTGACTTTTTAGGCTAGTAAAGGTTTCCCTGTATCTTGTACCGGAAAATTTAAGGGTAAATAAAATGTCACTTGCAATTAATCTAACCTGCTGCTTTTTCAGACTCCTGCAGTTTAACATTAAGTTACATGATAATGTGTCCAAGTGTCCATCGGCTTTCTTTTTTTCATAGTTCAGGTTGGTGGGGGGGGTCTATGACACAATTTTGTAAGAAAATCGACTTACCGCACTAAAACATACATTATGTTACGCAGTGTTTTTGACTGAATTCGTCACTGTAATCTGGGTGGCTTCGACTTAACCCAACCGTTACCCTGTGGAGTTTGTGACCACTAGTGGTATCTTGTGCTCTGCTAGTATATGCATACATATAAGTGCCACAAGGCCAGGGGCAATGCAAGCATGGTGTTATGAAGGGTTGGTGGCAGTAATGTGCCTTGAAAGTAAAGTTAAGAAGGAGCAATGCAAACCGACGTAAAAAGGTTTTAAGGGAGGAAGCCATGTGGAAGCGCCTTAAAGCTGCATTCTTTCTAATGGCCAACAGGGGGCAACACCGCTGGCTTCAAAAAGAAATCCAATTTTATGTAAAATGACCATAACTCTCACTTGATTTTTTTACCTCAGTATACGGTTTCCTAACGAGTTTATGGTCTCAGTCACTAGTTTCAGGTCTTCCTCAATACAGCCTGATGTACATTGTGTAACATATGGTCCCATGTAGAGTAAAATAGCTGAATAACTGAAGCAGCTGTTCATCTCATGTGGCATTAAGAGAAGTGAAGAGTCAGCAGTCAATGGTTGTATAAAACAGAGCAGTCAATAAAATTGTTTTTTCAAAAATTGGGAATCACAGCAACTTTCCAGGTCTTTGACCATACAGTCACAAATGTGCTCTGAAAATATTAGGCTGATCGGTCCATTACTATGTGACAGTAGCTGTGGACGGATACACACATGCACACGACCAAATGCGTTACACAACTATGAGTGAATGGCTTCAGTTTGGTAAGAAATGTCAATAAACTATAATAAATAGAGTCCAATGTGAGGACATTGTGCTGATGCATTCATGTGAAAGGCTGCTGTGAGTGACCAGGATACCTTTTCTGCTTCAGAACTGAGTGCAGCGGGAAAGACTTACAAAACCCCATTGAATGTCAGAACTACAGAAAAGTTCTGGGATGTTTTCAAACTTAGTGGAGCCTGGTGAACAATTTGCTCAGACAGTTATAAGTCATTTCATTAGGAGTTGGACTTGGTTTGATGATCCTTGCCCTCACTATACAGTCTGAATTGGCTCATGGTCGTCATTGAGGGGAAACCGAGGCAAACCCTCTTAACAGGGTCTTAAAGGCGCAGTGTGAGGTAATGTTGGAAGTGATAGGTTCTCCCCTGGGGTTGATTAGGCTCAGCCTTGTAACTTTCACTTAATGTGATATGACCCCTCAGAGCCCCAAGTCTCACAACGCACACACGCCCCACCATTACTACCACACACAGACACATAGACACACACACAATTCACACATTCCACCCTCAGCCCTCACACTCCCCACTGCACCAACTGCTGTTTAGTTTAAAACGAGGCTGCCGGCAATTAACTGTGTTATGTCAAGCTTATTCTCTGGCTGTTGCTCGCTGGGTAAACTGTTCCAATTGGTCCCCAGCAGCCGACTCGGTAGAACAGTAAGTAGGTGTCTCTGTTATCACAGCATAGTTTTTAAAAGCCCACTGAGGATCACACAGCGCAGTGTAGGATTTCAGGCTGGTGAGCCAATGTGCAGCTATGAGCTTATTGTTTTGCCTTGGCAACATGGGTTGGTGAACTCTCAAGGAAAAATTCACCCTTGAATTTTCACGTCGTCCACATTTGGCCCGTTACTGTGTCAATGAGAATAACAATAGAACGTGTCTGGAAATTCAAGGTACGTTGCCAGCAAGTTTTTGCTTTTGGTGTGAATTCTCCCCTTCAAAGTGAGAGTGTGACTTTATAAAGGAAGAAATAACATAAATCTTGAAATGAAAACTTGTATTCGTCAATAAAACCAGTTTCTTATGGTGGCCAACACTATGGTTTAGCATTATCCAGTAATTGTCACTTATGGCCACAGTGGCAGTTTCTTAGCAAAAGTTATGAAACAGGTCTGTTACTCAGTGAAAGTGAATTTAAGTGACATTTCCCTAGTTTTATATGTTTGTTTTTGTATATTGTCCCTGTTTAAATAAAGATGCAAGAAACAATTATGGAACAAAAGAATAATAAAGTCAGCAAATTGACTCAGTAATGTCCGTTACAAAACAATATCTAGCTCAAGCTTGCTAACGTCAGCTTACATTAGCCACCATTAGCAGCTAGTTATATAGAGCAAGTGAGGCTGTCACACCAACCACCACTGCTGAACTAAGCAAAAGTGTGTTTTCATCTTTAAGAGGAAGAACATGTTATTGCTTCCCTGAAAAGTTACACAGTGTGCTCACATGCTTATTAATATCCTGGTTTTGAGTCTTATCCTTGATCTTTTAAGATAAGATAAAACTTTATTACTCCCACACCAGGGAAGTTATTTTATGATGGAAATATTTTTGATATGACATTCACATGGAACACGAGAAACCTGGTTAAACTGTACCCATGTTTCTGATCACGTGTTTGCAGGTGTGTCTTGATTCCTCAGTATTTGTCCACCAACAGAGAATGTTCAGAAACCTGGATGAGGTGTTTACATGCCATTTCTATTAGAGTACTCCAACTAGCAAATCCAGGTTTCTCAAAACTGTGATGTTTGCATGCACAACAACTGCAGTACTCATTTACTTACTTATTTTTAATTGTTTCTCTCGTATCTCATTTCAGCCATTGGCATTTGGTTGTCTTCTTCTCAGAGAAGGTGATGTAGCAAGGGTATTGGTTTAAAAGCATGCACTAGGCAGCTCCATCCAACCAAAATCCAGCCTCCTTACTAATTTAAAGTGTTTTAGCGGCATAAAAAACCCCTCCAAGTCTGTCTGGTTTCAGGATGATCAGGACTGCCAGTGAGAGGATTCTTTCCATGAAGAAGCGAAGCTGACATCCCCACAGACACTAACTTGTGGAGAACGTCCATATTTTCTTCTCATTTGGTTGTGTTCCCATTCATGTAATAGGTCACCGCAATAACAAACCAGTTATTTACGGTAAAAGCCTAATTTATTCGCCAGATATTAATCTATAACAGTTGTCTAGTAATTCACCGCAATGACAGGCAGACCTTTTAAATAAACACTGATGGTGACCAGAGCGAGGGAGGGCCATCGCTCTTGACGAGTGATGATCCCCTCCACTATCTCTATGCACTCGGAGGCCTAAACAGTTTATTTCGTGTTTGCAGTCACTTCCTAGGGGTTGTTAAGCTGATGTACAGTTTGACAGAAACAGAGGGAAACCAGATCATCAGAGGAAGATTGTTTTGACCTGATAAGTAGAAATGGGTACATTAGGGAGAAAAATGGAGCAAAACACTAAAACTGTGGGATTAGTCTTGTGTTCGGTCTACACAGACAGATGCCACATGCTGCAGAATTCTTTTGTGTGAGAACGTGGGCCCACCTACAGTATTATTTTGTGACTACAGGGAGCGACGGACTTGTTCACAAATCATGAAATGATAATTGTGTTTTCATGCATATCGGTGTAGTTATCCATTAGAATAGATGTTGACAGGAATCTCCCAAGCTCCATTCCTTGGTGCTCTGAGGCTTTTGATCATATCCTGTGATCTTAAAGTTTGACCAATTACATCAGAAGTCATTGATTTTTTTTTTTTTTTTGCACTTTAACCTTGTGTGTTCAGAAGAAAATGGAGATTTAAACTGACACATCAATTATGTTTCACTCTTCAACTGAGAGCTCAAATACTTCAATTGATATTTTAACTGCTGACATAACGTGTGATAATGATTTACACTGCGTCGTTGGCACTTAAGCTTTAACTGAAATTTTTTGACATTTCAGTACTTACACCTCAACTGTTTGCCTGCGTTCAGTGCTTTAAACTGACTGCAGTACGTAAAGTTGAACGTAAAAATTCAAATGCCTTTGGTGATTGCACTTCAAGAGACGCCTCACACTCTGTCAGTGCTTCAGCTTGAACTGACGCTTCCACTGCTTTAAGTGTTTGAGCATAAACTGCGACATCCAGACATCTTGTATGCAAGCAGTTAAGATGAAGACTGTTAATGCGTTCACAGGGTTTGCACCATCAATTTCCAGTGAAAGCGAGCACACTTCAATTTTCCTCTCCTCTCCTAGTTTTATTGTTATTTTTTAAATTTTCCCTGTGGCCTAGTTATAACAGCCCCTCCCCTTGATATTGAACACATACCCACAGGCAAAATTCAGAGAAGTCACTCACTTGTACACCTTTTCACTTACAGTAACGTGCCTTCCTCAGCTCCTGAGCCACTATGTTAATGTTGGCTAATCTGACTGTGACACATGATTGATAACCTTTCCCAAGTGTGCAGGATCCAAAGGATTAGCAGTGTTTACTTCAAGTAGCATGCTGGGTACCTCTGCTGTTAATGACTGAAATTAATAACCCGCTGACGCCTATGAGACAGCTATGTTTATGCACAGGCGCAGACATGACAGTCTGCCCTGGACATTGAGTAGTTGTAAAAGTGTCTGCCCCTGTCCAGAAAGGTTTGTGTTTATATGTCACTTATGATGATGGTAATATTCGTTTTTGTCTAAAATGATTCTGTCCAATTTTTTTTCCTTTAACATTTTTGGGTAATATGACTTACTGATAATATGGGATTAGTGCAGTGTTTACATTTCTTACTTGCTATGTATCTGTCTCTCTCTTTCCCTGCTTCTGTCTTCATCTCCCTCCCTTCCTTTCTTTCTCACTCTCTCTCTCACACACACACACACACACACACACAAACACACACTAAGGGGCATGAGAACAGGGTAAATCCTTGACAACTTCAATGAAACCTCACACAAAGAGCAAAACTCGGGGGGACGAGAGAAATGCAACACCGTACAGTAGCCCGACCTCCTCCAGCTACCATAGACATGTACGCACCAGATACCGGGCGTTGCCGCCTTTCTGCACAAAGCCAGAAATAAAGAGCAAAGCTATTGCTTTCAGCAGCAAGACCCCCGGGTGACCTTCCTCATCGACCCCAGCATGACCCCATATTGAGGAAGGAGAGAAGCAAAGCGCCCGGTATCACTGCACAGGAGTCAGATGCACATCACAATAGCTAAAAAGGAAGGCGCTGTCATTGTGCGCTCACAGTAAATCAGCATGAAGGTGACAGTCCCAGTTCTTGGGCCTGCGTGCCCACCTTAAAGGCCGGCACACTCATAAGTCAAACTGTTTTCTCCATCTACACTCTCACTGTGAGTGTCGCCTCAAGACTTCGGTCATCCACGCATTGTTTCTTAAGCATTTCTCCACAGCTGGGCTGGTTTGTCTGTTTCGGGTCAAATAGAGGTTCATGGCTTCAGGGTTCAACTGTACTAGGCTTACACTGAGGAATGTGTCACATCAAGCTTTAATACCAGCGAGGAATGGAGGCTCGGGGCTACTGAATTGATCATTTCCACTCTCACACTCACCGAAATACCTCCCTCCATAAATTAGAAAATACAACAATCGGTAGACTGCAGCTGGGTTTGAAAGCAACATAACAATTGAATGATGCTTTGTTTTCATGTGCCTTTATGTGCACTATGCTTGTACACTAGGCAGATCCCCCTCCATCTTAACTCAAGTGTAAACAGTTATCTTTTCTGTTTATGTTCAGATACGTGACAGTTAACCCCGCGTGAGTGCTGCATAACCAGCGTATAAATCTATCTATCTCTTGTAAGTTTTCTCACGTCATGCTGTGTTTCGTCCACAGTCGACCTGGAGCACATGAGGACAGTGAAGGCTGACAAACACCAGCGATTCTGCCAAGAGAATGGCCTCATCAGTCAGTTTGTATCAGCCAAGACGGGGGACTCGGTGAGTATCAGCTGACTCTTTAAGTCACGGTAAAAATGTGGAGCGCTCAGTGACTTTGAAAAGACTTACGCTGTCTTATCTTTCCTGTTACCACTTCCTCCAGGTGTACCTTTGTTTCCAGAGAGTCGCTGCAGAGGTTCTTGGTGTAAAGCTAAACAAAGCAGAAATAGAACAGTCCCAGGTGAGCCATAATGGCATCAAGCCGTCTCTGAAATTTCACAAGTCTTTCTATAGAAGCCATATTTTAAATGACTTTTGCTCCTAACTGCAGTGAACCAGCCACTGTTGAGAGATCACACTGTTCTTGAATTTATAATTGCTCTATAAAAAAGTGAAAGTAGCTGGTGATATTTATGGGCTCCTCTCTGCTAGCAGTATGTGTAATGCTATGCCTGAACTTAAGGGAGGTCAGAGTGAGGGTGTTAGGTCAGCAGAGGTCACCACACACTGTAAAGGACCTTTTGTTGCGTAAACACGAGTTTGTTACGTCTGCCTCCTGCGATGGTCTACCTGCCACTGACACTGCCCATCTGTAAATAGACCCACATTGACCACATTAGTGCGTGAAGTCAGAGGTTAAAGGTAGACAGTTGTAGGGGTGAGAAGGTTAGGTCTGGCTGGCTGATTTATTTGGTTTATCTCCCACCGTTTTGGGCCAAAACAGCCTCTCAGCTTGCCAGCCAGACCAAGGTGCCCGGTGGTGGCAGCTGTAGGATTTACAAGGTCACCTCCCCCACAGGCATTAATCCTGGGCCTGATATGACCGGTTGGAGCCACACTGGCTGGGTAGTGGTTGATGAGCCTGGGGGCTACAGAGAGGTCAGGACCCTCAGAGAAGGGAGAGCATGTAAGGGAAGGACTGGTCAAATTCTCAAGCCCCTGTCCCATCACCAACACTACTGCTGACTAACTGAAAATGGCCATCGACTAATGGAGCCGTCCATCTGCCGTCATCTTCCTGCCCTCTGCTGATAACTCTGTCAATAAAGCAGAGTGTTATAATCCAGGTTAATTAAGCAGTGTGAGCAGCTGGATCCAGTTGGCTCTTCATAGAATAAGGCTACAGATAGATGACAGAAACAAACAAAACTTGACAGCGTTAAGAGCTTTTTAAAATCTAACAACCCCAATTCCAAAAAAGGTGGGACTCTGTGTGAAATGTGAAGAAAAACAGAGTGCAATCATTTGTAAACAATCTGTTTAAGAAAGGTTTTACAAAGTGTTCATGACCCCCTGTAGTAATGTCCATTATACAATCATGTGTTCACGAAGTGGTGAACCTCGCTCCATCCTCGCTTGTGAACGACTGAGCCTTTCCAGGATGCCCCTTTCATACCCAATCATGACACTATCACCTGATACCAATGAAGCTGTTTTTGACATTATTAAAACAGTTGCAGACTAAATTTCTCTTCATTGACTATTTGACTCAGCTCCAGTTTGGTCTCCAGAAAGATATTCTGTGACGTCAGACGTCAGATTCTTAACAGACAATAATGTTTACTAATGTTGGAGATATGAAGGAGTGACACATGGAGTTTGTGTCATGGATACAGAGATGAGGCTCTGAGCAGGTCATGGCTCTGGGTCTTGCCGTGGGGCCAGCGAAACCTCATTATCAGCTGTCAGCTTTAGAGGGCTGAACACGAGGGTCACAACCCCTGACAGCATTGTATCTGCCTGGCAGCCCTCTCCGTCATGGTCCTCTGTCTGTCGGATCAGATAGCGAGGCCACGGATCACTCACTGACTCCGACACCGGGCTTCGGCAGCTCGTTAATCAGACAGCCAACCAGGGGCTGCTGTTCAGCCATGTGGTCTGTTCTTTGGTGGTTCTGTGGCAAAGATTCCAGCACCATTAAGTTCAAATGTAGGCTAATAAGAACTTGAAGGGCCAATCTTATGCATTCCTAAAATTTAACAGCTGCCCCCGTAAAATGTTCCACTACAGACATGAGTCAAAACTTGTAAAGTATAACTTCAGAATGATCTACGAGGTGAAAATCATTTTAATGATTAAATGATTGATTGAAACTATCAACTGTGTAGACGATAATGAAAATAATTGTTAGCTAGACCCCTAATTTACATTGTTTTGTGAGATTTTTGGGTCACTGTTCGATTTGACGTCAGTTATTCTGTCTTAAAGATGGACTTTTCACAGCCCATGTTGTCGGCTTGGCTGTGCTTTTCATCTGTACACACTGATGTCATGCTTCACTTTTGTTTGTTTCTTACATTTCTTATGATTTCTCTCACTCCATGACCTTCTCCTCATCCTTTCCTATTCATCGCCCTCACCCTGCTTGGCCTCTCCACTCTTCATCCACTCACCTTCCTCTCCCATGCCTCGGTCCTTGTCCCGCTGCTTATGTCCGTCTCTCCACTGTTCTGATGTCTTGAAACTGCTCAGAGGATTGTGAAGGCTGAGCTGGTGGACTACCCTCAGGATGAAGGACCAATTAGACAAGAGAACAACCAGCAAAGCAAAATATGTTCTGTTCAATAGTTGGAAGTATGTCTCTGTTAACATATATATTCAGTAGATCTGTCATAGATTTTAGAGAGCATAACAGTTGCTGTGTAGTTGTAGTAAATATCACAGTCATGGTGGGTGTATTCGGTGCCTGTGGTAGAGAACGTAGAGACAGTGAGTGATTGAGTGAGGAAAACCTTCATGATGAGCGGCTTTGGACCAGTGTCTTGAATCATTGCATGGATTTTGAGCCATGTACTACCAAATATTAAAGGGGTAGTGGTGGGAAACGTGTTTATTTGCTTCATTTCAATGAGTGAGATGAGACGATCGATGTCACTCTAATGTTTGTGCATTACATACGAAGGCTCAGCCAGCAGCTCATTAGCTTAGCTTAGCTTAGCGTGAACAGTTCTTGGAGTCTATACTAGTTGCCTGGTAATCTCATGGAGGCCCCTGCATCTGGAAATATTCTGGCATGCAGTTTTTACACTTAAGTATTTCTACAGATTAAACAAAAAAGATATAACATGTTCATAAGTTGAGGTTTAGAGGTGCTGGTAGGTGATAGAGCCAGGCTAGCTGTTTTCCCCAGTTTCCACTGTTTATGCTAAGCTAAGCTAACCGGCTGCTGGCTGTAGCGTCATATTTACCGTACAGACATGAGAACAGTGTCAATCTTCTCATCGAACTCTCTGTAAGAAAGCAAAGGGTATTTCCCAAAATGTCTGTTCCTGAACTGTTTCTTTTTAATAAAGTAAACATTTTTCAGACTGAAGGTTTTGTTTCACTGTTTTTACAGCACATGCTCTCACTCTCTAGAAGTCTTTGTGAAGCTGTAAAATGTGGGAAACTTTCTGCAGCTTTTTAATTCTGTGTGTGTTTATCTGTCTTTCCACCTTCAGCGTGTGGTGAAGGCAGACATTGTGAACTACAGTCAGGACACCGTGGCCAGGACAGTCAACCCCCCTCGCAGCTCCATGTGTGTGGTGCAGTGACCCCCTCCAAAACACACACACACACACACACACACACACACACACACACACACACACTTAAAGATGTAAGATTGTCTTCAGTCAGTATTCCTCTTTCAGGATAGTCGGGGTGACTGGATGAAATGTGTTCAGGGTGTGTTCTCTGTATTCCTGTGTGTCAGTCGTACGGGTGAGATGAAGAACAGACTGCGTGGTTTCGAGGCCTTGGCCTGTAGTTTGGATATTTAGCAGGAATGATTTCTTGGGTGGCTCACCAAAAAAAGCAAGCGGGACCTCCATTTTTTCAAGTTTACACGCAGCTATCATTTTATTTCTATGATTCACCTTAAATACATATATATATATAAGCGATTACTTGATTCATGTGTTAGTATGACGCTGGTTGTTTGACGGAGAAAGACAACTACTGTTATCAATCACTTTGGTAATTTCAAATATTTTTATATATAAGTACAGTATATTTTCTTCTGACATGGCTGTTAGGAACATTCGTCTCAATGATTAGATCAGCTGCAGTATCTCTCTAAAGATAACACCATCAACACGTGTCCAATCTCCATGACTGCAGAGTGGATTCAGTGTGAGTCAATGGGTCATAAACAGGGAGGTGAACCCAAATGCTCTCTCATGTGTTTCTTTGTGATATTCGTTTATGTCTGTGGTGCTCCTCAGTCAAACAGGAGGGAAATAGGCATTAAAATGCTGTAGTGGACTGAAACGAATCTCTGTTTTCAATTTGCCAATTAGCGGCTTGCACTAGCAGTGCTGTGACGTGAACTGTGTGTTGTTATTTTCCATAGAAATGTTTAAATTTTACTATCTTAAATTAACATTTACATTTTATATTCTTATTATTCTTCAGATTATATTCAAATAGCATCCCCGTTCTCCACTTCTCTAGGGTCTTCATTTGCATTTTGATCATTTAGCTCACACTCTGTGACGTTCCCGGGTTCGTCCTGTTAGAGGACAGTTCAGATGCTGTGTTGATAAAGTGTTGATTGATGAATATGACTCAGGAAGGAAGTACCTGAGAGTCAAGCTGAGCATGACCTGAGGTGAATGACGTACAGCGTTTTAGTAGAGGTCTCTACATAGCCTTATTCAACTGTCCGTTATAGAACAGGAGTTCGCATTGAAGAATGGCTATGAGGCATGAAATGCTTCATAGGATCTTCATTTTGACCACATTTTAAGAGCCTGTTTGACAGTGTGTGTATTGTTAGAGACAGCTGAGATACTGTCCGTTGAACCAGTTTTGTCAGAGTTGTTTCTACATGATAGTACATGTTGGCATGCTGGGTTTTAATGTGGTGTCCACCCACCGAAATATATGCCATATGTGTGATATATGTGTTTGTACAATAAAGGCAACCTCCGCTCCGTTTCAAAGCTCCTTTCATGGATAAGAAATGATCCGAAAGCATCCTGGAAATTCTGATCATGTAAACAAAATGTACGCTTTAAAAACTATTAAGAATGTACAGTTTAAGGTGAATGTTTAGTTGACGTCTTACAGCGACTCAGTTTTGTGTTTCCAAATAAAAATGCTCCATGGAAAACTGGAAATGTTTGTGCAGTGTATCTGTGGGAACGTGTCTGTGACTTTCTTTTTGGGATAATTATTTTTTTTTTAATTCGCAGCTTTTTAAAAGTCATTTTGCTTAATCTATCCATCCTTTGTCTGCTGCTTATATGGGTCCAGGTCACATTAATTTAATTAATTAAATCTTCAGGGAATTATTGTTCTGTACTGTTGGGAAGGACTGAAAAACGTGATGTAATAATAAATCATTCTTCAGGTTTTCCATCAGACTTTATTACTTTGGTTTGAATTCCTGTGAAATGTCTCAGATTTCATTCTGTGGTATTAAAATATAATTTGGTGAATCCTTCAGAAATTAGCAAATGATGTTAGCTTGAGTAGTGTAGTTTTACCAAAATATGAGCTCTATGAATGTGTTCGGGCTGTCTCATTACTCAGCCTTTGTTAGCTTGTTACCACGTTTGGGCCTTGGTTTCATTGCAATTTTTCACCGCACGTTGCGAACACAAACCAACAGGCCCCGGAGGCTCACGTGAGCGGCAGATGACGGCGACTGGACTAAAGCTGATGAAGGCATTACAGATTAAGGATCCATGTGTTGAAATTTAAGCATAAGGACTGAAACTTGACCACCCCCAGAGATCCCCCTCCATACAGACTCACCAAAGTCTCTGGTAGCTAATGAGCCACCTGGTCTTTGTTCAGTAAATCTTCTCTGAAACAGCTCCTAAATCCACTCTGGACAGATGATACAAACAGCTTTATAAATGGTTGTAAGCTGTATTAATTAATCACTTAAATAGTCCAACCTTTTGTTGCTGTCACACCACTGTAAGAGGGTTCTGGTTTTGGGTTCAGCTTTTTTCTTTCTTTTTTTTTTTTGCTGAGTCAATGTCACTGAAACCGCCGCTGTATTTAGGAGGATTATGTGTATCGGAAACCACAGAGACAAAACAAAGACTGCATCTATCCAGGAATATCTTGCATTTTATCTTCCTCTCAGTGTTGTTGAATGCCGTCTGTTGCAGAGCCACTACAAACAACACTGAAACTTAATGGAGAGTGAGGCAGCCCAGCTGGGGTCATTCCAGCACACGTGCATTGTTTCGCTTGAGTGGACGTCTTAGGAATTGTCTCTGCTGAATTTTTGTCAAGAGCTGTCACCAGCGCTGACAGGCGAGACTTGCCCTTGGCTTTGCTGCTGTTTAGACAGGTGTTTTTGCAAAGAAAACAACGGCGGCCCCGTTTCCAGCTTAGACGCTCACAACACTGACGTTCCTCTAAAGACAGGAGGAAAGACTATGGCAGCGCGGATAATGCCAGAGAGGGGTGAGGCTTCTGACAGATCGGTAAAAGTCAAGGTCGAGTTAACGTCAAAATGAATTTGTCTGCCTGTTTCCTCTGTAGCGCCATGTGAATCAGTTTGTGTGTTAGTTGGTTTTTGGTGTTTGCTCTCTCTCCGTTTGGGCACACATACCAGCGAAGATGCAGAAGTAAACAGACAAACTGTGCGATCTATTTGTTCATATTTAGTTAACCGCTGTGACACATTAAATTTTGCTCACGACTTTGTAGTCTCAGAATAAATTTTGGTCCACCATGAAACCAAAACACTTCTTCCCTCTGAAGGTCTTCGGCTCTTCGCTGAGCTTTCAGCCTGTATTTACTTGAATTCAGTGGGTACAAGTCCTGCTTTCTTGTCGTTCTCTTTCCTCTTCCTCCCCGTCTGTGTTTCTCATTGCTGTGCTTGAAACTGCGTGATGACAGTCTCAAAAAACCACACACGACAGGCTGGTAAGAGGGCCATAGTTGTGGGTTGTGCTTTTTTTGTGTGGGCAGAAAGGGGGCCAACACCCTCGTGATTACCCACTCACCCTCTTCCGTTTTCCACCTGTGCAGAGTGCCAGACCCACAGCGTTGAGGGAGTAGGCAGGACTGAGTCAACCCCTCTGATGAGCTCCAGTCCCCCTTGTCCCCACTCTGCCTCCTATTCTCTGTTACAGCGCACCGGGCCAGCCAGCAGCGAGAGGAGTGACAGGCCAGGCGAGGCAGGGCAGCGCCTACGCTGGGCCAGAGCTGGCATCCAGCTATTCAGAGCCCCGAACTGAGCCAGCACTGCTTCGTTCCCAGGGTACTTCAGAGGATTGTTCTCCTCTGTTGTCTGTGGGTGTCCTGAAGTGTGGATGTGTGTTAGATTGTGATCTGAGCACTCGGCCCGTCTCGTTTGCAGCTGTGTAGGCTGTCCTGGTAGGTGCCGTGTGTCTGCTCCAGCTTAAAGGCACATGATTTATTTTAGGGGCAAGGATGTGGGCATTCAGAGGGGTCATATTTATAGTCCGCTGGTCTGGTGAGAGGACCTGCCAGTAAAAGCAGAGATTCTGAAAAAGAGGCGCGGGGACAGAAAACTGAAAGTCTTTCTCTCTGTGGAGGCCATGGATGAATGCTATTTTCAGTGGGCTGTAATGAATAGCACTTAAAACTGAATAGCTCTTGTATCATATTTTAGATGCAGAGGGAAGGGGAGCAATAATGAAGTCTCTTTATAGGGCATGTGATATTCACTCAGCTGAACAAAAAACACAAAAATCAGGTGTCGAGATAAGAAATTACCATCTATCTTTCAATACCAGATTGATTAACTCTGATCCCCAAAATCTACCTTGAGATTATTCAATGCTCACTGCGTTTAGCTTTGGAAAGTTAGTAGCTCGCTGAATTCGCTGCACTTCAAACTGATTCTACTGGTGACCAAAAGTCAAGACAAAAACAGAATGTCAAGATATTAAACATCGAAACGTCCACTAAATCCTTTTAAAGCTAAAAGAGATTCTTCTCATGGGACCCAAAGCAGCAAGACAAAAACTGCAATCAATGCCTGATGAGCAATTTCATGCCCCTAAACTGTGGAAGTCTCTGCCAAACACAGACAAAGACGTACATTTTGAATCTGGTTTTTGTTCAGAGTAATGTTGCAGTCTTAGTTTTTAAGCTTCAGTCACTGGTTTTTACATTATTTTTAACAATAAAACATTTTATTGTTTATTGAATTGAATGAGTTTCTATGGATGTTTTGACACATTTCCTCATTAGAAATGCTTCATGTTCAATGTCTACTGTCCTCAAGCTGCAAACTCTTCAGAGCCAGTTGTCACACCTACAGATGCTGAGTATTTTTACACTCAAATGACAGATTTTCATCTGGTTATTCTGCGTCACAGTTGACCTGACCTTCCCTCCATGTCTGCATTGTTTTAAGTACCTTTTACCTGTTGTATCTGCAGTAGTCATGCGATTGCTAACGAGTTCATAAAAGAGTTTTAAACAGAGAAACAGAACTCCAAGTGGATAGTCTGAATGCTCTGTGATACACGTCTGTGTTTGAGATTCTGTGTTCTGCTTTGAGAGATATTTCCAAACTTCTACCGTCCGAGCTCAGTCTCACTGAGATACGGTGGCACTGGCAGACACGCTGCATTGTGCACACATCATGATTGTGCACACATCATAACGAAAGCTCAGGCGACATCTCATCCTAAAGCACATGATGAATGAACTTGGCCTTTTCAGAGCTGATAATTGAGACCTCTCCTGACTTGCAGGCCTGTATAGATCATGTGTTTGATAAAGGATCTGCTCTGTTGGAAGAAGACACAATGATATCATCATGTAAAAATGACAGTAACCATCTAACACTTGAGCACTTACCCTCTTCTCAGCACCTGAATTCAGCCTGTGCCATCCTCCAACAAAGAGACGGTTACTGGGTGGGACCAGTGTTGGGTGTCACTACTTACCGCATCTGTTGGAAGATAAATATACATAAAAGAGTTGATAAGCGCAGTGAAAATATAAGCAGGGAGGCAGATTACAAGGTCATTACTCAACTCTGCTCCTCTCTGTCTCTTTGGCTTTGTGATTCCTCCTTCATTGTTCCCCAAAATACTTTGGATATAAAACCTGATACGAGAGCCATTCAGTTTTTTAAGTGCTATTCATCACAGCCCGCTGAAAATAGCATTTGTCCAAAGATGACGCTTTGAGGCTTTTCAAAAGACTGCTTCAGAGATGCTGCAGCACTTTGAGTCGCTGAAAAGTGTGAATATAGATGTAGACATTCCACTGTGGCATTTCTTGAGGTGGGAAAGTATGGCTCTGGGATTAAGTAAGTGCCCCCGTGGAGAAAAAATGGTCACGGCCACAATGAATTGAGCATTATTGCTAATTACAGAGGACATATCCCTTCTGGATTTGTGGAAGTATGCTAATTCCATGTTGATCTGCACCTCAAATTATGTCCCATTTAACGTGCGACAGAGTGGAACTTTCGCTCCACATTTGACTGGAAAATTCATCCAGCGTGGAGCCTCAAAAATGAGTCGGGCACAGCGGAGAGACAGCAGTGTGTGAAGATGGCATGTTACACAGTACAGTGTTTACTGACATCCATGACTGACTGCTTCAGGTGTTCATTTCTCTCCCGGGACGACCGCTTGAAATGACAAATTCAGCTGAAATGTGTTGACAATACTTGGTCTCTCTTTCCTCAGAACAAAAGGCGCAGGAATATGAATTGTTCCACCAGGTGTCTTTGGAAACGACATGCTTCATGATGTGCACAGAAGGTACACATCATCAGTGAACCTCCACAATGTCAACTTTTCAGGAATCAAGTAAAACGACTTTTATTTTTAGCTTGACAGCTCGTGTTATCCGAAGGGATTAGAAAGGGTTTTTAACAGGCTGAGAGGTCGGAGTCTCAGCCCCAAAAAAAGACAATAAATGAAACGCTACATTTATCTGAAGTGAGCATGAAAATCAGCAAAAGTTGATGATTTTTGCTCAATCTTTGATGGATGAAGCAAATACTTTTTTTGACAGCTGGTTAGTATAACTTGGCCGAGAGACGTAGCAGACTACACGCTGGACACGAACAATCAGCCTCTGGACTTTTACGACTGCCGTGACGTACACCAGTAATCAATAAGGTGCTGGGGGATCAGCTTCACTGTTCCACCTGAAAGCACCAACAACAAATGTTTACAGGTGCAACCGTCGTCAATCGAAAGTCTGTCCGCAGGAAGATGGCGAGTGTGCAGGAGGTGACAGGTGTGATTAATTTGGTGCAACGCCTCCGACCCTGTGCTGATCGTCCAATGGTTGCAGGTTCAGTGAAATAAAAGAACATCATTCCTCCTTTGCTTTGCCGTGTTTACGGTGCATGGACGAACTCTTCACGTTCCTTTGGATAAGTGTCTCTGAACGTGTTGAGAAATAGGGGAGGTTTTTTGTTGGGACTTTCTGAGGCGTCCCAGATGTCCTCAGAGCCTCACATGTCGGGAAAGGACACTGGTGGGAGCGTGTTGCTTCAGGTACCAGTGAGACAATGAGCTAAGATCCTGGAGGTCCAGTTTGAGTGTTAGATTTAGGAGTCTGAAGGCTTATCAGATGCCAAGACGCTGCACAGTGGTTTATAATACTCTGAGACCGGATTTTACAACTCTGGAAAGTCATCACAGCAGAAATCATTTTGTCTTTCTTCACATCGTCCGTAAACAGTAGAAACACAGTGTTCACGTTACAAAGTCAACAGGCAGGACGAGCTGGTCGAGCCAGACTTCTGCCGGACAACTGTGCTTCTTTTTCTCTCCTTTTTTGCAGAGTCTTGTCAGGATTAATGTCAGTCTCAACTGCATCTCCTCAGAGCTGCATCCCCGTAGCTGGTCGGAAATCTTGCTGAAGGGCACCTCAGCAGGGTGGATTTTGGCTGTCAAGGCGAATTGAGCCCAGGCCCTCTGGCTGAAGGACTGTGACACCAATCACAACACCACCCTGCTGGTCCAGCCAACAACAATATCTGGTCAAATGTGGGACTGGCACGATACAGAGCCGCACCGAAATGTTTAAATCAAGGCATTTTTCTTGAGATGTTTGAAAGAAATGTGCTGAGACAGTGGGTCATTTCTCGGTGGTAACAGACAATGTTCTCTCACTGGATTGCCAGTAACGAAAATTGTGTGCTGGAAAAAGTAGCTGCCTCATATTGAGAAGCACGGAAGCATTGATATAATGTGAGGTGACGTTAGAATTCCTTTCTCTGTCCAACACAATGTGGGCAGTGTGGAAAACCTGGATGGTGTGATTTTTTTCAGAGTATCCATCACAGCGTCACAAACCCTGCAGGTCTCACTTATGGTACAGAGCACTGTTAATCAAAACCAGCCCGTTCTGGGGGCTCGAGGGTCATCAGCCAAGGAGAGGAAATTATTGATGGAAATAAAGGTGCTGGACTGCTTCAGAGCAAGTTCACCCTTACAAACATGCGAGATGTGGAGTTTCTAGACAGGCTGCGTTATGAACAAGGCAGAGTTGTTCACGTCTGATTTAAGGGCTGCTTTTGTCATGACTTTCGCCAAAGATGGGCTCATGCTTTTATTGGCTGTTTAGCCTGTTTCCATTTCTTGACCTGCATTGAAAGTCCACTAAAAGTTAATAAGTCTTTAATGTTTTCTTACTTTGAAAATTGCCTACGGACAGAGTGGAGCCTGTGATTTACTGACTTCAACCGCTCGAGCTGCACATCAAGAGCATTTTTTCTGTCCCGTATTATAACATATGAAATCATTTACAAGTAGCTCCTAATTCACAGTGGTCTGTCAAAGCGTTTTAATCGAGACATGGAGTCATTACAGAATGTGATGACATTGCGTGTGTGCGAGGTATGGCAGGCCGTCATAATTTGGAAAGAGAAGTGCCGCAGAGAAAAGCGTCACAAAAGAAGAAAGGGACCCGAGAGGGTCAAGTTCCCGTGTGCAGGCTGTTGTGTGAAGTGTCTGGTGATTGCCAGGCTGTTCTGAGGACGCTGCTGGACAGGGAGGTGAGAGGCAGGTTAATTACTATACTGAGAGGGAAGGGTGAGGTGCTTTACATAGCCCTTTTGTGGCCTGCGGTCTTGGGTTTCCAGCACGGAGAGGTTTGAGCAAAGGGTGCTGGTGAGGATGGCAAAGGGTGGCGCTGCACGGGCCAAATCCATCCTAAAGTCGCCCCATCGATCACTGATGACAAGAGCTGCGAGTCCCGTGTGAAAAACATTCTCATGCATGCCGTCACACTGTATACGTGCAAACCTAGACACGAAGAACAGGACCATGCGGCGAGACTGAGCATCTGTTTGAGGACGGTATTCTATCATGTCCGCTGAAGAAACACTATCAATTATTTTCTCATCTTCTGAGCTTAAAACAACTCACAACAACAACACATGACTTTGTCAGTTTCATCCACACGAAAAGACAATGTTCCCGATTTGAATCCCGCCTGCAAAGCTGAAAGTCTGGAGGTCAGACCACAAAACAAAGAAGACAGTAATGGATCCTTGACTGGCGTCCACACGGCCTGTTTTCAAGCATATATTCATATATCCACATCACTTTAATGAGGTTAAATTAAATTCTTACAGGAGTGGACAGAAAGTCTGGTGCGTGCTGCATAGTTGCCTGAAACGTCTGGAACGTGAACAGGTTGTTAAACGGCAATTTTATTTAAGTTGTAGGAGAACTGTTGTAATGTTTTTATTTTACTGTGTAAAGTTAAGCTTTTTACACCAGTCAGTAAGTTAAACTGATGAATGAGTCATGAACTCTAATTATAACTTCATGGACTTGATCTGGACTATGATCTGACCAGTGTGCTGTTAACCTACAAAAACAGATTTCTTAGTAATTTGGGAGCAATGGAAACAGGCACTAAACTCACCGCTGACAGATGTCATATCATGATTTAATTAATATGACTTGTTAGCAAACAGCTGCTCATTTGCACATTAAACAGTTATAGAGTAACATTTATTTGAAGGATGTAAATCCAATATTCAGTTTTTGGTTTCCACTGTAACTCCTGAGGGAAACATGCGGCTCTTCAGCAGCTAAATGCTCCATGATGTTCACCAGCTAGATGCTATCTGTGTCTGTGTGCTGTTTGTGCTGGACGGGAAAGTGTACAGTTGGTTTTTAGAGCTTTTTCCCTGAATACAACTGTCTGCTACAGCTTAAAACAATACGACGAGAGCGGCGAGAGTGACCTAAAACAGTAACGTTGTGGCTGTAACTCTGTAGAGCAGAGGGGAACTGCAGAAATGGGTGATAACTGTGGATTCGCTCCTTCCAGCCACCTCTTTCACATCTAAGCCTGTGATCCATTTTCAGTGTACAAGTATTGATTACAACAGCTTTGATGTAACCTTTGAAGAATGAATTTCTGTAATTACTCCATTAACGCGTTGTGGACTTTAATACCACACAGGAAAGTAGCACAACCATCTGCATGGACACGACTTCTGTTGTACAGTATATGACGAGAAATAGGCAGGAAATTTGCATGAAGGCAACACCAGCAGACATGAAGGAGCGTGAACGTGACAGAAGGGATTAATTCTGACCAGCAGCCAAGACAACACGAGGAGCTCGTACCTACAGGGACACTTCTGTAAAACGTGCTCTATCGTGATATAAACCGCTATCTTTCGGTCATATCGCACAGCCCTCGTTCTGCCACCAGGGACCATGGTGTATATTTGGCTCCACATGCTTCAGTCGACTCTACGTAAAGAGCACCTGCCCTTTCTGCACACATGGCAGCACTCCTTCCCTTTCAGTTTTTGCTCCACTCGCACAAATTGTCATTTTCCTCACCAGCCCTGCGTCTCACTCACTTGCGCGCACACATGGAAATATCATTAATACGATCCAAATGGTTACTTCTTGATATTTACTTTAATCCGTATTTTTGCCCCAGGCCTCAAGAAGCCCTTCATTATTTTTCCAGTGGAAGGCCAAAGGGAGGAAACACTTGATTTACAGCCCCAGAAAGCAGCTCCAGTCTGTCTCTACAGGTAGATTAACAAAAGCATAAATGCTGATTTTTACTTTTTACCATTGGAGTTCCATTAGAGGTTTGTATGTCTTGAGACCACTATGTTATGTCTCGGTTTATTTTCTTGCCCCTGAACACAGCGCAGTGTTTTTTAGAGTTCATTAAGTAAATGAACAGGTGTTTCCCCCTCAAGTCTTCATTCACAACTAATGAGCCAACTTAAGTGTGCTTAAATTATTAGGCAATTAGGGACGGGAAATGTAGAAAACGCTGAACACAGGAAGACATTAGGTGTGTGTACACGCAGGACTAACTCATACAATGTGGAGTTTTCATGTCTGATTCAGGAGAAAATCGAGCGAGCTGTTCTGTGTCTTTTCTGTACTAAATGTATCATTAATGATTATGCACATATGAAAAATGGCACACTTGAAAAAGATGTTTGTTCTGCTCAAACCTGACCACAGCCTCATTCATGGTAATTAAACTCTTTATTAATGTAAAGCTAATGAATAAAAGTAAGCTGCTGGGTGCTCTCTGTGAGGGTTTTAGGGCAGAAGTTGAGGGAAAATAAATACATTTGTGGGGAACTTAATTTTAGTCTGGTCTTTAGGTAAAATACTGCTATTTGTCAATGGAGTTTGGAGCCACAGAGGATTATTGTTGCAATGATTTTAAAATTGTAATCAACTGGCTGCTGTGTGAAATGTAACTTGTTATTCAGTCTGAGAGTGACCCAATTTTAATGGTTCAATATTAGATAAATATACATAACGTAGATAATCACATGAATAAATACACACAAAACTATGTGATATAACCAAGAAAGTTTGAAATAAACCAAAAGCTTTTAGCCAGGCTAGCTGTGTAGCTGTGTAGGAATAATAAAAAGGGTCAATCCACCACCTTGGTCCAAACTGAAACATCTCAACAGCTGCTGGATGGTGTGCTTTTGTTCAGGCATTCATGGTCCCTTTAGGATGAATCCTAATGTCTCTGACAACTGACCTTTCATCCTGCGCCACCATCAGGCCACCTGCTGTTTGTGTTTAGTGCTAATTAGCTAATGTATGCATGCTAACATGCTAAACTAAGATGGTGAGCTTGGTAAACATTATACCTGGTAAACCTCAGCATGTTACCACTGACATATTAGCATGCTAACAAAGTTTATTGTAGCTCGTTTGTGTTTTTTAATTTCACAGCCTTAATTTTTTTTTATCCTAATGATGGTTTATTTCATGAAGCCACTTTTCATGTAAACTGAAACAGACAGGGCACAGCCTGTTATGTGATTGGTTGTCCCCTCATTCAGAAGAGAGTAAGAGCCAATCGCATGACGACGGTCTCAGCCCTGTTTGTTTAGATAGCTGAGATAAAAAGATTTTTTTAAATGGACATTTTGACATAAAATACATAAACAAAAATGCATTTCGTCTGCTGTCGTATTTATTTAACATTAAATACTTTTGGTTTCCCTACGTTTTCTACTAACTACCTACATTTGTTTTGTTTTATTCTGACAAAGTAACAATCAAAACTTTTCTCCAACACAACAAACACCTGAAACTCGAGCCGACGAAACCTCGTGTGACCTAAAATTTTTGCTGCAGAAATGTCCCACTTAGTTCAGCCTGTAACGTGAGACATTTTCCGTGAAGTACTTCATTAAGCTGATTTAGTTCAAAGAAACTCAAACAAAACAGTGGCTGTGCACGCTGACGGCGGACCGCTGGCTGCCACTTCATCAGCTTGCTGTGTCTCAATAATTCAGCGCAGTCACAGTTGGCGTATGAAAAAGAGAAACTATGTAGCGCTCTGGGAGGAAAAACCTGATCTGCCTCCTAACAAGGGGGAAGTGTGAATATGACAAAGCCTTCCCATCTGACACCCAACCCAACAAACAGCCATCTGTCATCATTATAAGTGGCGCCTGATGTGCTGCACTTAAGAGGCACCTTGAATCTTTTATGCTCCACCGCCAATTAAGCTGGGCCAATTATCTTCTGAATTATTGAGTCAAATTTAGAAACCCAATCACTTATTCATAAACGGGCCAATAGCTGCGTTTCATAGTCAAAGGTGGCCGTGATGAAGAAGCTGCAGAGTGCCATCCAAAGTGTCTTCGCTGTGTTACTAATTCATATATTCTGATGAGCTAATTTTGTCCTCGTGTCAGCTCACTGCCGACGTCTTCCCCCTTGAACGACGCCAGCTCTTTGGTTATTCATATTCCTGGCCTCGGACAATAGGAACCTCTTCAAACTCCATAACGGATAATCCTCTCGCCGCAAAAGTCACCTGTCTCAGGTGTATCGAGGGAGAATGTCAGCTGAAACACTATCGCCGTGATGGACCCTGCGAAAAATATTTTCTTCCTTTTTGTTCGTTTGACAGGACTTAACACCACTTACAGGCCTTCTGACAGGTCCAGGAGTTATATTTTCCACCATTGTGTTCAAGGGTGTGGAAATTAAATCATGCAACAGGGGATTTGATGACACGTAATATTCATTTTAACAGGAGTCATTAATATCTGTGGTATCCTGTGACTAATCCCATGACTGGCACAAAGAAGCGGGGTGGAGGGGAGTTGTAAGAGGAGTTTTCTGCACCCATCTCATCGTTTGCCTTCCTTCACCAGAACAAATTCACCGTCTGAAAGAAATTAATCTCCACCGGGAGGAATGTGAGCGAAATCCAGTAGAACAAGTTCTCTGTGGTCTGCAACAAATTTTATCTTCATAGGCTCAGAAATGTAAAAAAAACCCTTTTTTTTTTAGAGCCTTTGTTTGTTCTGGTGGATGAGCACTGATTTACCGTCACTGTAAACTCTGTTGGTCATCGCCGTTTGTGAATTTCCACCATGGCGGTAAAACTTTTTCCTAAAACTGCCACGACGACGGAAGGCATCTCCACTTCAGCTACTTGACATGAAGCACTGCAAGTGCAGTGAGGAAACCCAAAAAGAACAATGTGAGGCAGTAATCAGAGAACAGGTGTGAAAAACAAGAATTTAGAGTCATCCATTACGTAACAGCAGACCGATAAAATTTGAAGGATAATGCACACGCAGTCAAATGGACAAAAATTGGAGAAACAACAAATAAAAACCAGCCGTGTTGGATGTGCAGCTTCGATGGAACTGAACACACAAATAAGAAGAATATGAGGGCAATGGTGCAAAGTAAAATATCAGAAGAGCTGAACCGTACTGGCGTCTTTAATGTCAATGTTCATTTTGATCATTTAATGCTCCTCCATCAAAGATCAGACAGGAAGTGAAGGGAAAGACAAACGCACAAAGCTGTCCAGCTCAAACTGAACTGAGCATCTCCAACCTGAGCCACCAGAGCAAAGCCCCATTGCACTGCTTTTCATCTCATTTCTGTCTTTTTCACTTGTTTCAGTGATTCAGTGCACTGATACTGTTGTTCAGACGGTGTCGTTTTCAGCCCATTACTCCAAGGCCCCCACAGTCAGAAAAACATCCCATCGGACTGAAAGCGCATTTGTCCGACAACAGCCCGTTAGAGGTGAAACGCTCATTGCTCGGAATAGACACACTCTCCCTGCGTTATATTTTTCCCTGCCTGTACAACATGAAGATCTGCCTCTTCTCTGTTTCTGATTGGCTCGGACCCTTGACATTTTCTTTTAACCATCCAACCCCAACCAAGCAACGAACACTCGCCAATCAGAAGCACAGTAGGGTGGGTCTTAGCAGAATATGGGTGGGAAAAAAAATAGAGGGACAGTGTGTATTTTCAGAGCGCTGAGTGTTTGTTTTTGAGATAATGGACTAAAGGACAAATGGGCTTTGGGTCCAGTGGGACATTTTTTGGACGAGTGGGGATTCGGAACAATGGGCAGCTCCCGTTCAGACAACGCGCAGCTCTCACAGTAAGTGAGAAATCCACAGCAAAAACAAAAGAACGACATGAGCGATCACAGAAATAATGTGCCTATTTTCTAGATATATGTGAAACTGTAGACCATCATTTGCTTCCTGTTGCATTTCTGATACTAAAAAAGGAGACTGGAAATTATTCAGTGGGATTCAAGATGGCTGTTTCTACTGTCAGGAAATCTTAACCTTCTTTCTGCAGGTAGCACAACATCTTGAACACCTTATTCCTTGCACAAACATGCAGAAAACTTTTTTTTTTCATCACATGGCCTATTTACAGTTGCAGCAGCATGCTGTCACACCACCAAACACCGCAGAGCTTACGGCCTCCGCCGTCAGCCGATCCAACACCAGCAACCCACCAGCTGTGAAAAGTGTTACCCGTCCAGGTCCGGCTGTGCTGCTCATGACTGACAGCAGCTTTAATATTTGATGAGGGACTTGGGATGAACCAAAGGCTGGTCTCTCAGAGTGTGCGATGCAGGAAACACCCAAACCTCCGCTATTGTTATCCATCCCCGTCCTGCCCTGCTATTCATAGAGCGGAGGATAGGGTTCTGCACTCCCACTCCGAGAGTTTCACCGAGAAACACAATGAAGTCAGAATAACAAAGGTCGCTGTGGCCTTCTCATCACTATCATGTGAGCTCCTCCGTAACGGGATTGCAGAGTGATGGACAGTTTAAATGAAGGCGAGAGCTCGGCTAAGTTTTCTGCAGATGTTATGCTCCTCATACGGTTGCAATTTCCATTAATCTAATGCACACAAACCTTACACTTAAACCCCTCAGAGGGTCTTTAAAAGCAAGATTAAAAGAGATCTTTGGGTTTAGAATAAAACAATAAAACACAGCTGAAAAATGTGCAGGCCGGTCGGTGGGTTTTAACTAGCTCTTATTTAAAAAATCCATCTACAATGAATTAAATGAAGAATAAAAAACTGAATCTTTTCCTCTGTTCGGGCACACAGATGTTAGTGGATTGTGAGCTACATCTGGCCCTGCAGCTTTCATTTTTTATTCATTTGTGTCTTTGTGTCTCATCTTCAGCTGGAGCTCAGCTAATTCCAGATTTGTTCCACCAACTTTATATTGTTATTTCAACTCCCCTTTAACCACCACCCACCTCGGGGACCCCTGACCTCTGACACGCTGCTAACAATATCACCATCGCTCTGCAGGTATAACTCACAGCTCGAGGGAACAAGTTGTCTTCTTTAAACGAGGTGAAGATTTTGTCATGAAAAAAGTCCTGTAATAATAAGAGAACGAGAAGTTAAACCTAAATCTGAGAAATATGTTTTAACTACATATTTTGGAGCAATGTGAGTATTTGGAAAGCAACAATAAAACAAAGCAAATGCAGATGTCATCCACGTTTGACAGGACTGCTCAGTAGATTTAATTCAAACAAGCAGGAAGTCACAGCACAAAAGAAAAGATTATTAAAATTAAAGAAGTTATTTAAATATAAAGCTGATGACCTTGAAAGGTTGAACGTAATATTTCTAAAGCTTTGATGGTTTATCTGAAGTGAAGGAGAGGGTGATGATGAAGTCTTTCTCTGGGTTGAAGCTGAGCTCATGATGTACCTGAGCTCTAAGACTGAGGTGAAATATACAGTATCATATATCCTGCAGGTGTCTCTCTGTGGCTCAGCGTGAATCCGTGGGATTTACTGCCGGACTCAGAGGTGCTCTCTCTTCACACCACCTCTGGCAGCGTGCCTGAAGGAATCAACAGCTCCGGCTTTTTTTTTTAATGACTGTCAGGACATCCATGAGGGAAGTTGGCAGGTTGGGAAGAAACAGTGAAACCGATCCTCCTCTTTTTGCCTTTTTCTGCTCAGCTCTTAATCCATAAACCATCCCTGAACAGGCCCATCTGGCATGTGGGGCCTCCTCATCGACTCCTCATCTCGCAGGACGGGCAGTGAACACACTCCGGGGCTTTTCTTTTCTTTCCTCCGTGCCTGTGATTTCGCTCTAACCGTCCATATTTTAGGTTTCTTCAGTCGATTTCTCATTCTTGCCACCTCTGTTTCATCGTCACAGTGGCTAAATAATGACTCAGTTTATCAACAGTTCAAGACGATTCCAGTATACGCTCAACTTGAGCTGCAGCTATTTTAATAATGATTGATTATTTTAAACATTTTTCAGGCAACAATGACAAATATTCACTGCTTCCAGGTTTCCAAATGTGAGGATTGCGAGATAATTTTTTACCATACACGACAGTAAACTGAAAATCTTTGGGTTTTGCACCACTGGACAAAACAGACAACTACAAGAATACACCTCCGCAGACTCTGGGAAACCAAAACAGACATTTTTCTAACATTTTATAAATCAAACAATCTACCAATAATTGAGAAAATTATTTCCTCTGCAGCAGGGAGAGTTCAACAGCAAACATGTCAGAGTTGTTGTTTAAGGCTGATATTTTCTTTGAACGAGCCAAGACAAGTCAAACTCCCCAGCAACTGAACGGTGACACTGCTAGAGGTAGAGGCGTCTCCACCACATAGTCTGTCTATTTATGTTGTTGTAATGTTTATTTGTGTTGTGTTTATATAAAAAATGAATGTTGGTTGAAATAATAATCTCAAAAATGGATATCATTATTGGCCTCAAAACTCCAGCATCAGTCAGACTTTAATCATAACGTGTATAAACGCAATAGTTATATTTTGAACGAACTTGAACTGAAGTTTTTCTACACTGATGTTGACATGACAATAATGTCAAATCTTTTTCTCACAAGAAAATCAGCAAAAGTTCTCAAATTAAAGGCAGCCGGACAAAAACTTTGCTTAAGAAATGGTGTAAAATTTAGATTTAAATCAGGAATCAAGCAAGACACCAGATGTTCAGTGTAGGTGCCGCATTTCAGTCAGTGCCAGAAAATGACTGAGCTTTAATGAGGAGGATAAGAGTGTATGGAGACAGCCTCCATGTTAATGTGCCCATGTGGGCATTTTGGAGATTTACTGATTAAAAAACAGGCCACACTTTATATTAAGGTACACATATTCAACATTAACTAGCTGTCTCTTAGCTGGCATGTTAATAGCATATTGGCTGTTTATTAGTTATTATGAAGCACTTATTAATGCTTTATTCTGAGGGTTTGTGTTATTAAGTGTTATTCTTGTACCATTTCTGTAAGCAGTAATTATCAGGTTAATGAGGGAAAATCCCTGGTTAAGGGCCAAGTAGTGGTAGAATATCATCATGCAGGATAAGGCATGAATAAGTGCTTCATAATGACTAATAAAGACTTTATTTACCTTATTATTAAAGAACCAATATGCTACTAATATGCATGCTAATAAGAGACTATGGTGAAGCTTGAAATGATGTAAAATATAAACATTTTCATCTTAAATCCTCAATGTCTGAGGTGTTGAATGATGATCAGAAATATAGACTGACAATAAAGCTGATAATAAAAACTAAAAACTAAACTGAAGATTATAAAGCAGGTGAGTGTCTGTGATTTTCAAATATCATCCTCAACATGACAAAACCACCACATGAATTTTACCTGACGACTCAAAGTGAATGACAATTGATTTGAAGAGTGAGTCATAATTCCAAACGTCCCCGAGCTCCCCACACGCAGCAGCTCACAGCACGTCTTCAGGTGCCACTTAATTTCCTCATGAGGGGCTTCCCCCCCCTCTTCTTCTCCCAGGAAACATGCCGGACTCCCACTGCTTTCTCCTCAGCGCCCTCGCGAAGCCACATCACAAACAGCGGCGGCCATATCGGGCCCCAGCTGCCGACACGTCTGCTCAGCAGCGTATTTATTTAAACCTGCCGCCGGCCCAGGCGGTCCCGCGCAGGCCTCGCCGGGGGCCTCCCCGGCTTGTTTGAGAATCCATTCACACCTGCGCATTAAATTACTGACACTAATGTTACTAGTAATGCTTGGACCGGCTCCCATTTTTGAACTCATAAACCTGCAGGAGCCGGGAAATACCGGACATGTTGGTGAGGAAAAAGGTGACAGCTTCAGACGTGACACAGGGCGGTTTGTTAGATAAGCACACGTCCGTCTGTCCTGTGTTTTTATTTTCCAGCCTCACAAATGTTTGTGTCTGTTTTTGTCACTTTGGTGTGACTGAATAATATCAGATGATGTCATACATGCATGCATGATGGCAGTTGGGTTAATATGTGTATTTTCATTGTCAGAGGGTGAGGATGACGTGAATGTGAGGCGTTCGGATCAGGCTCTGTAAAGCCCGGCGCTCTGACAGTAAAACAGAAGGCACTGTCGCCTCAGGGTGGGGGGTGGGGGACACATTGTTTGGCTGTTACCTGGTTGCTAAGGGCTCAGTGGCTTTTGAACTTGAGAGGTGTGGAGGCATGAACACCTGCGTGGCCCCCCTCTCAGAAAACGCCTGGATACCTTTCACCTCGTCTCAGTCTGCGGCACTCAGCGAGGGGCCAAGAAGAAAAGAGCTACGCAGCGGAGAAAGGAAAGTATCCGAGAGACGTCTCCCGGGCTGTCAGTCCGGGGTCAGGGGTCAAAGGTCAGCACGGAGGGGGTATGTCAGGTGTTAAGTGGAGCAGACAAGCCAGTGTAGGGCTTGTTAAATGCTTACCTGGCGACCTGCTAACCCGCGGCCAGGTGGGAACACAAAGCACTGAGCTTTAGTACAACATTACCCAAACAGGATGGAGATCAGAGGAGACATACCTGGTGTGGTGAAAGGTGTTATTAAGACGTAATAACATTAAACTGGAGCTGAAGCAATTAGTTGATTGATAGAAAATTAATCATCAAATATTTTTTTTCAAGCATAAGATTGCAAAACCCTGCAGACTCCAGCCTCTCAGATGTGAGGATATTCTTATTTTTCCTGTCTTGTATGACAGGAAACTAAATGATTTTGGCTGATGGTAAAAAATATCAATGTGGTGTAACTGCAGAAACTGTGCACCAAATAATTAAACGTACTTTAAAAAGGTGAAATTCTCAATAAAACACCCGATCAACTAGTTTATCTAATCTTACATTAGAACTAGCTAATAGTAAATCAAATAATGGAGGATCATTGTTCTGAATATTATAATTAATTTGGGGAATCATGTCAACTTCCTGAAGTGTTGAGGTGACGTAATCGCCTTCAAGAGGACCATGTGAGAGGAAATTCAATCCCCCCTTTTCATCCTCATTTTCTGTATGCACCTTAAACCGCCTGCAAAAGATAAAACACCTTGAGAAAGCGACCTGTAAAACGCGCTCAGCGTCGGTCGCTGGTCACATGGGTCAGGCTACGCTCCAGCTGTCCCGTACACGACGTGCTCCGCAGTTTAAACCACAAAGGAATTACACATTTTAAAGGTTAAACGTGGCATCGCTGCACTAATCCACAGCATCAGTGACATGCGATCATCTGAGCAAACAGTCTGGGTCCAATTTAATTAGAATGCAGATTACCACAGCGTGATACTGATCACACAACATCCTATACTGGGATGTCGATAACCGAGAATCTGGCCGCCGCCGATGAAAAGGCTTATTTGCTTTAGTGCTGTGTGTGTCTCTCTAAGCCGAGGGACAAGGCGGGACAAGGTTAATGATGGCCTGTGACAGACGGCTGAGGGGTGAGGAGGGCGAGGAGGGGTTCCTCTTCAGCATTATGTGGAGTCGGCATTCAGCTTTCTGTCCAGCTGTCTATTATTTATTGATGCCTGTTCATGATGTCCATTGTCCCGTGGGCACAGCATGGAAATACACACTGTCAAGTGAGAAGGCAACACTTCAGTCCAGCTCTGCAGCGGCGAGGCTGCGTGACCGTGAAACAGTGAGTGTGTGCACATCAACAAGGAGATTAACTACAAAGGAAACCTGGCTTCAACGAGACGAGCTGACAGAGGCGCTGTTTGGTTTGTTAGAAATCAAAATACATACGTGTGATTACGCAGTGAATCAAACCGGTTGGTTCAGTGTCTTCACCGCTTATTAAAAACACTCCTGACAGCTACACCTGAGTCAAACAATATGTGCAAACGCTTTTATGTGATTTATTATGCTTCAGTCTGTAGGTAGCAGACTGGCAGGCTTTCAGCAATACAGTGTGCACCTGTAGATAATCCCTGATTTACAGTTCAACCCTGACGGCTCAGTCGTTGACGAGCGAGGATGCAGCGAGGTTCACCACTTTGTGAACACATGACTGGATGAAGGAGATGTTGTTTGTAAATGATTTTGTTTTTATTTAGGTTTTACACAGAGTCCCAACTTCTGGAATCAGGGTTGCGTTTGGTCAATGACTTGTGTGAATTCAACGCTTTTTCATTGTTTTCCAGACTTCGATTAGATCATGTATCCAAACACTTTCAACGTGGTTTGTTTTTCGGAAAAAGTACAAAGATTTGACATATTATTACACAGCTTTTCAACATGTAACACACTAACTCTGCAATAAATGTCAATTCTGAGAATCTTTCCACTGTCTGAATGACACATGTCGCTGCGGGTCGTGTCTCTGTAATCATTCGTTGTGTTTGGTTCGCTCAAACCATTTTGTTTATTTTGCATGTGGCTGTTTGAACCAGTTGTTGGTGTCATTGATGGTTGTGTGTTGCTGGTTGGTGCAATGGTTTGGTTATGAGTATCAAGATTATCTTTTTAAACGTTTTTGTTCATTTGTTTTGCAACTTGCTTTCATTACTGTATTCATGTTTATATGGACGAGACAGACGAGCCACCACCATGGAGATCCAATAAAACAAACGAATAAACAAATGATGCTGATTTCATCTCTATGGTCATTTTTGAGGCCATAGTTTGTATTTTCTGTTTGTAGTTGATTCAATGTGATTTCATCTTATTGTGCACAGTATGTGTTTTTCTGTAGGGGCACAATAATCAGTTCTCAGCACCCTGAAATCTCCAAAACTGAGCGTTTTAAGTCGGGCTGACTGTTTTTGTCACTTGAACTTGAGGCAGACAGAAAGTGTTGGACGACAGATAAAAGATTATTAAATGTAATACAGCAAAGTCTTGATTAATGAGTAAATAAAAGCTGTGAGTCAGGATTTATAAGTATCATAAAGTTCCTGTCAATAAGCAATATGATGCGATCAGCAGTGGATTTAGAAGATGTGATTAATCAATAATGAAAACAGAGCTGCAGCATTGATTTTCTTTTCTTTATATATGTATTTATCATCATGTCTCCACACCTCCACACATGTATCTCACAGGACAATCAGCGTACAAACTCTGAGCAGCTGCTCTGTCATTCAGCTGATTAGAAACCTCTTCACTTGTGGGGATCCACAGGTGAGCTGCAGGTCATCTGCTTCAGTTTTTGCTCTGCGCCCCGTTTCCCTAAATGTTACCAACCGTCTGATCCAGACTCAGGGGGTTTTTACTAAGTGAGCAGCTATTGTTCGTGTGATTGTGGCCCCCGCTCTTTAAGTTCTTCAAACCAGGAAGTGTTTAAATGGGGCTAATTAGCCGTTATTCCCTGCAGTGTGTGGCTCTGGCAGTTCTTCTTTGTGGCTGATCTGACAGGAGTCGTGCCCTCTGGGGTCCCGCCGATCAATTATGGGGCCTTTCACCGTTGGACGTTTTGGAAACATTAGACAAGCTCAATCCCAGGTTTGCCCCTCACGGCTTTTGTGCATGACTTTGAAATCAGTCTTATTTTTCTCCCCGTCAGTGTAGACAACAGTGGAAATTAAAGCATGATGGGAAAAAGACGCATCCAGGGTCTAAATGCAGGTAAGTTCTGTAACAGAGACGCTGCAGGACTGGACAGACACTCAGAGATGGTACCAACTACGACCAACATGACCCCACACACACACACACACACACACACACACACACACACACACACACACACACACACACACACACACACACAATCAATTCCCTACAGACAGTGCTATACTCCCTCTGCTGCCTCTCCTCTGTAAACACAGCTCCCCCTGCCTGCCTCTCTCCTCAGTGTACAAACAGAAGTCTGCATCAGCTTTGACATCAATCTACGGTCCAACTGTTTCAAAGAGAAATCTAAAGCAGCATTTTCTCTAAATATCGAGTCATGCTTAAATGTTTTTTTTATGGCAGACATGCTCACGCGCTCTCTTGAATAAATCTGCCTGATCAGGCGAACTTTCAGGCCTGCCGTGGATACTCAATATCAAAATTTATCCCTATTTTCTCAAAATAAAAGTCAATAAATGAATCTAAAAGCAACTAGGAACCTCAATCTTTGATCAAACAATGAATTATATGAATCAGAGACATCAGATTAATGAAAATATAAACTCATCCTTAAATTTAAACCTTCTATGTAACATCAAATTCTTTTAGTGTTCAGAGATTCATAGATTTTTTCCATGTTTTTTTTTCTTTTTAAATCATCTTTTGGTTTACGGGTTTACTGTATATAGCTGATACCTACATAAAAGTATTCATTACTACTAGTGTCATTTTATTGACGTGATGTTTACTTGTAAAGGGACATGAGCCAATGCCACACTGTGCCACAGCATTTAAAGCTGAAGCTAGTTTTCCTGTTCTTACATCAGCCTTTAAAGTATACAAACCTCAACAATAATATACACATAAAACAGCAGAGGACACAAACGATAAAATGAAAGTATAACAAGCACCAGATCATTCAGGACTACACTCGTGTAGTAGCTCCTGGAGCAGCACCAACATGAAAATACTGCTTACAGGTTAATCTATCAATAATTCATCGCTCTCTGAAAGAAGCCATTCTACGTACGAGTGCCTGTAAAGTGTATTTTGCTGATAACACTTTGGTACTTTTATTCAATATTCTGAATGCGGGACTTTTACTTGTAATGGAGTACTTTCATACTGTTATTTTTAGGGAGTTTTGAGAACAATTCTAAAATGTCTTCTTCTTGGTGATATCTGTAAATGTTCGAAGCTGCATGCAGCCCGAGCAAATCAATGCACATTTTGTGGCTCTGAATTATAACTCAGGACTGTGATTTAGCACAAATGCTAACTGGAACTATCAGTTAGCTCTATATTGTGTCTGCAGAGTCCTGCTTGAGTCCGGCCTGGTACCTTTGCTGCATGTCATTCGCCGTCTCTCACTTATTTCCTGTCATGCCTTGACTACCGGCTGTCTAATTAATCCTGAAAATACATGAACATGGTTACATCTTTTTAGTTTTGAAGTAGAAAGTGAGATGAGAACTGCCTCGAGAGTGAAATAAAAGCAGCCCTGGTGTGAACACGACAAAGCACCGGTTATTTTTTTCATGAAAAAAGACGTTGTGCTGGGAGCTGTTCCAATTTTAATTTGTCCTTGTGAAAAAAAAGGAAAAAGAAAAAAGTGCGCCTCAAATTATCTAAAATGTAAGATAAACAAGAGTCAGATATGTGTCACCTTTTCGCCAATTATCATTAATAAGGGCCGTGGTTTGAGGGAGAGGCTCGAACAAAAACACTCGCCGCTGCTCCTCAGTGATGAAATTAAGTTGTCATTGGAGCGTCTGCCTAAATCCTGCACGCTTACGGGAAAAATAAAGACCATTCTGAGTTCAGAGTGCCATGTAACATTCAATTACAATTTAACAGACGGGTCTCTATTAGCCGGTGTCCATTTCAGGGTTGGAGGCACGAGGTCACGACCCGCTCCTCTGTAAGTCCCGGGCAGGTGCTGATGCTAGACTCCATTTTAAAAAACGACCAAACAGAGAGATTAAATCCAATACAAAACACACCTGGCCGACACGATCTCACATCATCCTCTACTGGAGTTTGTCTGTCACACACACACGCACACACACACGCACTGGAGTGGAAATTCAAGCTGACAGTCAACATCTCAAATAAATATATTTCTCCGTCTTTTTGTTTTAAGATATTAAAGTAATTTCTATAATTGTTTGAAACAAGTCCACTTTTCCTAATTCCCATCTGCGTCCTTGACAACGGGGTCACAGCCCGAGTCCTCTCCCGGCAGCTGCGCCAGATGGCGAAGAGGGAAAAGAAAGTGGACCGAAAGAAAGAAAGAGAGACGACTTCTGTCAATGTCAAACAGGGAATTAGAGTTATTTCGCTGCCTTCTGAGGCGGCTTTACCTGTCCACCGCCCCCAGCATGACAAACTGATAGCCTCCGGCTGGAGAAGCCGGCAGCGGAGGCCGAGTGAAGGGCTGGAAAAATCCCTACCTGTTCAAAAACTGTTTGAACTCGTAATTGTGCAGAGCCTTTGGCAAATCAGAGGGTGTTAGGGAGGAGGCCTTGTCCAAACAGAGAAGAATAAGACAACTATCCTCGCTAGATTCACGAGAGAACGAGTCAAGACAAATAACAGTGATGAAGAGACCGGCGAAAGATGGACAGAGGGAGATGTTTGTGGCTTTTACACACAATTTGTCCGTCGCTGACACTAAACAATGTGAGATTTGGCCTGATGAGAGTGTATGGGTGTGAACAGCTGTGTTTGAACTGTCACTCTATCATTTGAGGGGACAAACTCGTCCACAGGCTTTCACACTGGCACTGACTGGTACTAATATGTGACTCATAGATGGAAAGCAGTACAAACACTGAGCGGATTATACTGCTTAAATGAAGTAAGCTGCGTGGAAGTGACAGAAGTCTTAAACTGCACCATTAACTGGCTGCTCTAAACTGTATTACTTATACTTGTATTGCACACTTATCACCACATTTATTTCACCCCTGCCTCCTGATTATGTTCATACACACAAACAGTTGTAGTTTTACCCAAAACCACATCCTGATTCCAAAAAAGTCGGTTCGCTGTTTAAAACAGAAATAAAACAGAATGTGATCCTATGATAATCCTTTCTGACATAAACTCAACTGAAAACATCACAAAAACAATATATTTAATGTTTTAGTCTCATCAGCTTCATTGATTTTTGTAAATATCTGCTTATTATGAATTTGATGCAGTGACATGTTTC
This sequence comes from Chaetodon auriga, assembly GCF_051107435.1. Lineage (NCBI taxonomy): Eukaryota > Metazoa > Chordata > Actinopteri > Chaetodontiformes > Chaetodontidae > Chaetodon > Chaetodon auriga. The sequence goes on along the minus strand of NC_135082.1, from coordinate 21,384,748 downwards.
AGACAAGTTGGGACAGGAGCAGCTAAAGACAGAGAAAGATGTGGAACGCTCCAAAAACACCTGTTTGGAACATCTTACATCTTAACATACTTTAGGCTAAAAAGATGCAGAATAGTTTAATATAAGTTAATATATCAATAATTTACAACAATCTGAAAGTGTCCATTCTGGATAATGAGTACTGTCAGAGTATATTTTGCTGTAGTACTTCTACCTGTAAGGGAGGATTTGTACATGGTAATATCACTTTTTTCCATGAATAAGTTTTCTGGTTATTGTCATGCAGTAATCATCCTTGCATTATTATATATTATAATTTGCAGCTTTCTGGATTTCGCAGGCTGACAGTGTTAAAACATGATTTAACTGTTTAAATGTTTGTAGCCTGAAAAAAACAAACAAACAAAAAAAACTGCTGTGTTTGAAATACTGGCTTTGAATTACCACTGAGGATTTTAATTCAGTGGAAATCAGTATGAGAGAAATCACGTCAGTCCATGCTGAGAGCCAGGAATACAGTGATCTGAGATTTGTGCCAGCCAACTACTTTAAAGTCTCAAATTTTTAAACAAATCTGAACAAGACAAACTAATGCGGGACATTTTCATACAGTAACAAAGCAGAGTGACTTGATTTTGGTTTTTATGTTGGATTTATTCATCGACCTTTAAGTAAGGACATAAAATGCTCTGATGTTTGATGGAGTTTAATCTGTGTATCTGTGCAAACCTCTGCTACTGTGCTTCATGAGCTTCAGCAGTAAATATGAATATGAGCCCATTTAAAGTTCCTTACCATGATGCTAATAAATGAAAATGCATCAGTCAATAGCTTCACATGAGACTCTGACGTTTATCAGCTGTGAATAAGATCCCTGATTCATTTCAGAGAGAAAACCTTTTTGTGAGGCAACGTGATGTGAAAACAACACAAGAGCCAAACTCCAGATCTCCTGCGTGACGCCACACTGACCCTACTGCAGGAAGGACAGTGCAGACAGTCTCAGCACAGATCCTCATCTGACGTATTCAAGGTGCTCAGTGATGAATTAAGCAATTACATTCAGTCTGCTAAATAAAACAGGCATGATGCTGCGTTATCAGGCTGCATTTTGGTTGTAAATAATTCAGCTAAATGGTTTGGTTTGTGATGAATTAACAGAAAATGTGGCATGAAATTACTGTACAGGAGCCACCTAATATGAGTACATAAGACACTCATTTATGAGCTGAGAAAAATATGCTTGATCTTACATTTAAAAGGCGTCGTCGTCAAACATCCTTTTGTTTTTGGGGGCTGATTCTCCATTTTGCTCTCAGCTGCTCTGTCCTGACTGCACTGGATAAATGTGGTCTCGTTGATGCAGGGACCTTCAGAGGCAGCACTCGGGGACTTTACAAGAAAGAGGATGATAATGGTGTAAGTAGGTGTCAGAAAATATTCCATAAATAAACAGTGTGAGGCTAACTGGAAACATGCTGCACACACACACTCGCACTCGTTAAAATGAGGCTCTTAAAACAACACCGGGGCTGTTTGAGTCGGCCCACAGGAGAAGCAAACCAGACTAGCTCGGCCTCTCTCCTGTGACAAAGCACTTGAAAGGTAACATTATAGGGGCGAGCTCGCAGAGACAGAGCAGACTACACAGTCACCCGTTTTTCAGCCGCTCTCTCCGTCGGCGTCCTCTCGCGCAGTCGCCGCTCGGCGCTACAAGAGTTAAATCTGGTTCTTATCTCACAGAAAGTCAAACGTAACCAAACAAGTGCAGGGGGAAAAGTGGGCACCGGTCTGCACGTGTTCAGTCCCAATAGAAGCTTGAAAAATAAGCAGGCGGCGGACTGACGACATCCTGAGCTCCAGTGGGGATTCCTGAAAAGGTCTGAGCACTCCTGCTGGGGCTTCCATGTCAAACTGAGGAAGAGGAGCTCTGAGAAATGGTTTTCCTTTCTTTTACTTGGTCTGAATTCAACCAGATCAACCTCTCTGAAAAGAAACTGACAAAGTATCATGTTTTATTCTTACTGTTATTTTCCTTTACTGGAGCAACAGTGTCATTTAGACGTGAAGCCCATTTTCCACTGTCGACATTTTAAATGCATTCAGTTGAATTATGAGGAGTGCTGTTTGTAACGATAATTTCTCTCTTTTCTATTGTTTTTTGTCATTTTAAAATGAGAATGAGCATGAATATAAGATGTAGGGCTGCAACTAATGATTTTCATTTTTGTTTTATTTGTAAAATGTCAGAAAATAGGTGGGGATTTTTAACTAAGAGTCCAAGGCAACGCTGTGTGTTGTCCAACCCACACTCCAAACCCCAAAAACATTCTGTTTAAAATCACAAAGGATGAGAAAATGTCTTCTGGTGGAGACTTTTTACTCTTTTCCTCTACTGTACTTTACACAACCTTAATGTGCACATTGATGTGAATTCACTCTACAGTCAATCAAATCACAAATAGAGAACACAGATACATCAGCAAAGTCAAGAAATCCCATAAATAGACCAAAAACAATTAAGTATTTTGATCACACTTTATATTAAAGGTACACATGTTCACCATTTGTTCCCTAATGTCTTGCATATTAGTAACATACTGGCTCTTTATTAGTCATAATAAAGCACTTACTGTTGCCTTACTCTGAGGGTTAGGGTTATTAAGGGTTAGGGTCAGGCTATTAAGATCATAATTCATGTACAACAACTTCCTTACTAATGATCAATGTGCAGAATAAGGCATTAATAAGAGCTATACAAAGACTGATTAAAAAAAGCCAATATGCTGTTAATATGCATGCTCATAAGCAACTAGTTAATGGTGAATGTGTGTACCTTAATGAAGTGTGACCAGTATTTTCTAGTTGTCCATTTGTGTTGCCATAAATACTCAACAGAGCACCAGATGTGTATCAAACCTCAGCAGAAAGTAGGCCCTGACAAATGCACTGTTTACCCATGTGTTTTAAATTATTAAAAGAAAAACAACCAAATTATCTACAGTATATTTGGGATGTTTTTAAAGATTTATATCTTCAGTAAGCACAAATGGACCTGGCTGGAAGTCAGAAAGGGCTGACAGACACAAATGCATTGTGGGATTTAACTGATTAAAAGCCCAACACTATTTCCTAAAGCCTCAGGTGACGTCGTCAAATCGTTGGTTTGTCTGGCCAACAGTCGAAAACCTAAAGATACTGAATCCTACTGTCACATTAGACAGTCAGCATCATCCTACATAAAACTGAGAGACCTACCAGAGAATTATTGGCATTTTTTCTCAAAAAATGACTAATAAGATTAACACAACAGTGGCCAGATTGTTTCAGCTCTAAATACAGTGTATATTTAAGATGTGTCAGAACAGAATCTGCAGGAATTCAGATGGCTTTCAAGTTTCCACTCTGTCCTTTTGTCTCTCTCTCTCTCTCTCTCTCACACACACACACACACACAGGCGTCAACCCTGCGACTTGTCATAGTCCATTACAGATGCAATCAGCCAACGTCTCCTCCTCAGCAGCTGGCAAAAGTCTCCTCCATTCATCACTACATCTCTTCTACTTGTAGACCTTTCCCTATTATTAGTGTTAATACAAGGCCAGAGGACATGGAGGGAAACAGGCCTGGCAGCGCTTAAAAAGCCCAAATGTCAGACTATGACATGCTGCCAGCTGCCGGCGGCTTTGATATGCCGGGGCTGGATGATGCTTATTTGATCGTTTCATTAGAAAATTTGGTCTAGGTGTCAAAGAGGTTCCCTATGTCTGTGCTGCAGCTATTAGGCTCAATTATAGCTGCCAGAAAGAGGGAGAACTGAGCTGGCTCTGTGCGCCGCATTCAGAGTGGCCTTAAAGAGCCACTGAGAGAGTCACAGAAATTGCTATTCATAACACTTAATGGCTTATGAATTAAGTTTTCCCTCTAATTATTCATAATCATACACTCGTACTCAACAGCAACAAAAAAGGTAATCACATATTTGGCTTTGGGAAGTTGAGCTTCAGACTTATCAGGCTGTCTTGTTGGTCAGTTTTGATTAAAAAAATATTTTGATAGCATCTCCAAATAACAATCACAGATATGGTTTAACTCTCATGATTGAGGTTGAAACAATTGGTTCCCAATGTCAGGGTCGGGACACCCCCAAAGGGGTCAGATGATAAATCTAAGAGGCTGAGTGATTATGAAGAGGCAGCGCTGGGTGACGCATTGAATTTAGTGTTTTCACAATATACAAAATGTCTGTATTGTGTAATTTGAGTTATTACAACACGCACAAAAAGGTCACCTTCAGTCAAAACATAACGTAGAAGACAGCTGGCCGCAAGCAGTCCTTTAAACTGACGTTAATCAGCCCAGCTGCCAGGATAAATGTTGGCATTGTACGTTTCTGCAAACAACGGACATGTCGAATTAGCATTTACATGAGCTGAGTTTCTCATCGGGGAGGAGAGGACGGTGGTGGCGTGACAGCTCGGAGACGTCGGCACATTTTCCAGCTGTCTTTGTGGCGACTAAATTGGGTATTTTAAGCCAAAACGTGATCTTTTTGTAAACCTGAGTGGTTAAAGTGCCGAAACATGAACAGATCTTAACCACAACGCTGTCACAACATGAACTGAACTGTCAGGAAATGCAAAGTTTGAACATTAATAAAGAAAGTTTCAACATATCCAGGGTTTATAGAAACGTACAATGCCAACATTTATTCTGGCAATTGGGTCAATGTTAATAATAGTAATTACACCCTGCGTGAACCCTCTCTAATTTACAGGACTGATGTGGTTAGCTGGCTCTGGCTAGCTAACAATGAATGCAATGGTTGCATCTACAAGAAGGATGGACAGAAACAAGGACAGTCTGAGCTCTCAATTTGGGTTTGTTGTCGCGGTGATGGACGAAGCTGCGGGAGTGGACTCAACAGTAAGCGGACGCTGCTTCGTTCAGTCTGTCTCCACCTGCTGGGCAGCTAATGCTAGCTAGCCGGCTGTCTGCAGACTTCAGGCTGTGTTGTCAAGAAACACAAACAGCACGAGCAGACGAACGAGTGTACAGACTTTTCTGTTCTATCGGTGCTGAAAGCTGAAGGCTGCAGCGTCAGTGCTTACAGTCCATATCTGTGTGGGAGAATCTGTTTTACTGCACAATGATGACAGGCTGGCAGGAGGTCCAGTTTTTTTAACATTGCCTTTTATCAAGTCTTGCATTTGAAGCTCTAAAAAATATGATATTTCAATCATTGAGAAAATGATCATATGTACCTGTCGAAATGGCAGAAGATAACAATAACACATTTTAATGAAAATAATTGGCAGGCTCATCAACAAAGATTGTAAGTTGCATCCCTGTTGATGATTATTACAAGTAAGCATAAATAATACAGCGTGACATGATGATACATTGCTTGTAGTACAAAGAGATGATGAATCATTTCTCTGCTGACTTCACACTATTTACAATCTGCGCAGCCCTGAAGAATAACAGTCAGGGCCATATTACCATTTCATATGTCGATTTTGAAAATTGCCCGTATGACGTATGCGCACATACATGCAGCTCTTTTTATTTTTTTGGAAGGACTTACAGATTATATGTAATAGACATGCCGGGAAATGTGCCGCTGTAGGAATGTCGACCACATGTTCAAAAATAAATAGACCTGTGAGAATTGAAACAAGCACTCATAAGGTTAATCAAACCTAATTTCTTCCTGGTTTCTCTGCTTTGGTGCGCCAGCGTTTTCCCTGTCATTTTATTATTTCTAGATTTCTCTCCGAGCAACAGTAATCCAGCCATAACTAGGTCCTGCCACACTAAATTAGCTGCAAACAGACGTAGAACAGAGTGAGAGTGTGCATTTCCCACCTTTTGCATAACACTTTGAAAAAACAGGCTGCACACCAGCAAAGCGTGGGGAAATTAACTAATTAAGAAGTAGAGGGGCTGGTGTCGAGTTACACAAAATACTTTTCTCCTCGCGCTGTGTTTCTGTGGTCGGTGCGGCGGCGGAGAAGCCTCTCTTCATCCGGAGAAGCTCTGATGTGATTAAACAGCCGGTCAGAACAAAAGAACGAAAGGTTAAGAGCGAGAGGAGTGAGGTCTGAGCCTTTTCCCCTGTTTTTTTCTTCACCCGGGGTGGCGTCTCTGGCATGGCACCGACCCAGGCCGAAGGAGTGTTAAACCTCTCAGGCTGCGGGGAGAAGAAATGACAGGACTCCCTCAAGCTCCCCTCTGTTCTTCTAATGGACTCCTCCGTCGACATGGCGAGGTCAGAAACATCATAACTTCATATTCCCCACATGAGACTTTTTTTTTTTTCGCCTTTCCCCCATTTAGCGGTGTTGCCTTTCAGATTCCTCAATGGCTCCATCTCTTTTACCCAGAGAATCAGAGTCCTATCAGTGAAATCAAAGGCGATTACACAGCTCACTAGTCATTTAGGATCTCTGTGGCTGTGGTGAGTATGTAATGCAGGCCGCAGCCCCAAAGTCTCTGTTTATTCAGTGAAAGTGCTCTGTAATTTATTTAAAATAATCTATTTTAACAAATAAAGAGGTCATTGAGTGAGTGCATTGCTGCAGGCGTGCATTTAAATACCTCTTTAAGAGTCTGACTGTCTGACAGGCTGCCGAGCTGGCTGGACCCAGAGGACGCAGAGGCAGGCCTCCTGCTCTGAACAAAGTGATTCACCAAAACCTGAAGAGCAGCATCACGTGGTTACTGAGGGAGTACGTGCCCTCTGTGGATCTCTGATCAGCATGATGAAGCCTTTTTTCCCCTCTTCGTATTGAGAGGTTTGATTCGGATCCAGGGGGGCTTGTTTGAAGAGGGGCTGGGCTCGTGCCCTCGTGGATGTTTTGAGGGGTGGGTGGGGGCTGGAGTAAATATGACGGATGGTATTACAAGGAAACCCTCTCTGCGATTTCGAAGAGCTTGAAATAGAGCTGGTTTTTCCTGCATACCAGTACATCTCCCCACTTGCTCTCTGTGGCGGCTTCAGGTGTGCTGTATCTACGTTATGTCCGCCTGTCTGATGGGATCGCACTGCACCACAGGGCAGGACGCATCAAAGGAAGTCAAAGAGAGGAGGCCATTCCAACTGTAAGAGGCCCAGTTATATAAATGGAGCCAAAGTACTTTGCTTTATTTGGACTTGTTTGGGCTTATTTGTTTGTACACCACACAGCTTCATACTTGGCGTGATTCAGGGCACAGTTTTTCCTCCCACTTTAAATACCTGCAGTATGCAACTTGTTGATGCTGGGTTATAAAACAACTTATTTCCATCATTAAATCTTATACATTATGGCTTTCTGTTATTTTAGCCAACAATAGCTTCATCAGAGACTCCATTAAACTCAATTTCTAAGAGTTTTTCCATGCCATGCTTTGGCAAAGCCGACCTGGACTGTGAATGCAGCACGCTGGCTGACTTACCCACCTATGAATCACATACATTCAGTAGATGTGTGAGGTTCAGGGGCTAACAAAGTGGCTAATTTTTGAGCATATATATATACGCAGAGGGGGGAACGAAGACGACTGACATTTCACCAAACTTCTCTGCAAAAACAGCAGTGGACCATGACTGGCATCTGGTGCAATAAGTGGTCGGTGTGTAGCGAGCCTCTTCTGTTCCGGCCAAAGAAAACCCGGTTTAGTGTAACCGCCGTTTCCTCGAGCAGCCCGAAGTCGGGAGGAGAAGCAGGAGAAAGGGTTCGAGAGGTTTGCAAGATGTTGTCATTACAGCATATAGCTTTATTCTTCTGTGCCACATGTCTTTGTCTGACAAACCATGGAGGTATTAGGCTTTGTTTTCTTGAGACTCCATCCATTGTCAGTCATTTTCTGCTATCTGCGAGTTCATCCTCTCCCAATGCTGACAGATAAGGTCTGTGTTACCTTCTGAACAGCGAATAGCTCCATCTGTGTTGGCTGACATTGTGGTTTGGGTCAGTGAGTCAGGGTTAGGCTGATGGATTACTTTACTAATGATTTTGGCCTGAGAGTGAGCTTGTTTTAAAAGGCAGACATTCGGCGAGTCAGTTTGAGTTTCATACGATGTTATGGATTGGTGGAGTTGTGTGTAGAGCTCTTCTTTAACGGGCCAAAAGCGAGGCTTGATTATTTAATGTTCTTGTTTTACAAACCGGGCTTAATCTGCAGAGCAAAGAAACAAGAAATTCAATTGGCACGGCTAATTTTGAAGACTTACAGTAGGTTGGATTTTTTTCACAAACAAAACCTGCAGGCTGAATGGTGGGCGCCTTCACCGTAACATAATACACTGATTCACATTTGAGATGTTTGCATGTACTGTACCACCAGCGGAAGATGTCCTCCGTGATTGAGCCCACCCAGACTGCAGTGTTGTAAAGGGAGCATGCCCCTTACCTCCCATTGGGGGCAACAAGGTCCTGTGTCCACATTTCAAGCAGGGCTGTCACTCACGGTAGGGGAGAAAGGGTTCTGTCTTGGGGTCAACACTTATGTTCTCCAGCTAAGAAAGCAAGGCTGGCTCTCAGAGGACAGGCAGCAGTTCAACACAGCGTGCTTTGTGCTGCATCTGTACAGGCGGGAGTGGAGGAGCTAGGATGAGCAGAAGGGAAGTGAAATCTGACAATGAAGAGAGTGAAAAGGACTCTGGAAGTTTGCGGGAAAACCAAAGTGAGGGCTGAAGTTTCGCAGAGCGTGTTCATAAATTTGAGCGCACTTCTACTTCGGTCCCGGTTCTCCTTTTATTCTGCACGGACATGACAATAGTTTGACAACAAATGGTCTTCCCAGGTAAAGGTGAAGGATTCATAATGATCAAACTAATTTCATCCAAATGAGGATATCATTCAAGCTTCAATTCAAATTGAGCACACTACCAGTCAAAATCAGGAAAAAAAAAAATCTTCATATCAGTAATTGACACTGATGAACGTCCAATGTCTTTGTTTCCCATTTTCTGATAAGACACATAATAAAGGGTTTAAAAGCTGTAATAAATTAGAAATAAGCCATTTTCCAGAAGGCATGTAGCAACTTTATCCCTCATTTGGAGGTTGGTTTCTGTCTTTTTGCTCTCTTTTCGTCTTTACCAACTACTGAGGAAAATTTGTCTTTTTAGCTGTTAAATGCTCCACTATGATCACCAGCTAGTCACTTACTTTGTCTGCTTACCATTTGGTGCTGAGCAGGTAGGTAGCATATTGTTTAGTGTGGACTTTACGTCATAATTTAAGAGAGACCTGAGGTACAGCTGGTGCAACAGGCAAAGACGTCTTATTATAAAGTGGTTCTAACTAATATCTTATTCATGATTTCTGATCATTTCCGGCAGGTTGCAGCTCCTCTGCACTTGCACTGATGATGTCATATTTGTTTCACTGAAGGGTAAAAAGAGTGTCACAACAGTGTCTGGTGCCAATTTGTCCCTCTTTGAACCAGTAATTAAGTTAGCCAGGATTAGCATGCATAACAATCCCTCTATGAGTCTCAATGAGATAAAAGAAGAGAGGAAGAGTGAGAGACGGAGGGCGGCGGATCAACACATGCTTGGGCCGGTGTCACCTCTTAATGTAATTTGGCACATGGCGCTGTGTGCTTCTTCTGGTGTAGAGTTTCTTTTAAGTGGCTAATGCCTGCGGTGGGTGAGCACCCACGGGGGACAAGAGAGGTCAGTGTTTGGGGTGGAACGTGTGGAGAAGGTGTGGGGGATCTTCCTGTCATTCACCGCTCATTCCTCTGAGCCCCGGTGACCTTTGACCCCCCACACAGACAAGCTAACAGTCTCATCGACTCAGCAGAGCAGCAGACTGTGTAAGAAAATGCTCATCTTTAAACACGTCGGTGGATGTTATCTGCAGGTGGAGTGACGCAGTTTAACTTCATTCTGAAGAAAAAACAAATAATGTTTGATGCTTGTCTTTGTAGATCTACTTATTCTTCCATATTTTATAGTTTAAAATGTCCTTATCTTTGTGTAAATGGGGAACAAGATAAAACTGTGGACACTACCTGTAGTATTAGCAACTGTTTGGCTCAGAGTGATGGTGAAGTCATGTGTTACACTTGCTGTCAAAGGTTCGCTGAAGCAGTCTTTAAAATGGACCATGATGTCCTGAAGAAGTTGTCCCCTTCCCCAAGACCTAGTAGTAGCTGTAATGCAGTAAGTATCAAGTTACAAGAGTGATGAGTTATAATACTATCAAAAATATCTGAGTGATCAAGTTTCATTACAAGCAATCACATCCCATTTGCAGATTTTATTTTAAAGACTGTAAGACAAGATACAAGACAACCGGTTCATAATTTAACCTTGATGTGTCCAGAAATGTTTATCTGTCTTTTCTGGAGGTGAAGAATCCACGTCACCCTGACAGACGGTTCACATTAGTCATCCAAGGAGGTTAAGATAATGTCCAAAGTGGAAAAAATGGAGCTGTTAACTTCAGACTGACCCTAAAATACACGGCCAACTATTGGTCACCCGGGGCGTCCAATGGCTGCCACTCAGAGCCTCTTTGCTGCAAACTTTCCATCTCATTAATTCCTCCTCTTTCTCTCTTCTCATAAGTACAGATGTAGTGGGAACCTTCAATCAGCTTCATGATGACACAGCCTCTCCATTTTCACACTCCTGATTCGCTGTCCAATGTGCCACCACATACACACACACACACACGCACGCACGCACGCACGCACGCACGCACGCACGCACGCACGCACGCACGTGCACATACACACACTTAACTGCACTTTGCCCAACTGGCAGACATCTGTTGATAATCACTGCCCAGTCTCAGCAGAGAACTTGTGATATTTAATATTTCCTCACCACTTGAACAAATAAGCTCTAATAACTGCAAGGTACTTGACCACAGGAGTAGAGGAGATGTGCAGCATGAAAGGAACTGTGTGCACTCTGGTTGAATCCGCGTTGTTAAACTTTCCATAGTATTTTATCCTCAGCATATATACTGAAAAAAAAAGAAAAAAGAAAAAAGATCAAGTTGAAAACCAACCACCCACCAACCCCCCATACAGCCCCCAAACCACAAAAACTTAAACAGTGAACAAACATTATAAATCACTGCTTAAAAGAAGATATAAATAGTTATAAATACTCACACATACAGTACGTACACACACACACACACACACACACACACACACACACACACACACTTATAGCTGATGCACTGCGGAGGTGTTGCAGAGCTGCAGAGGATCGAGAGACATTCACAAAACACTCATTAACTTCCTTTACAAAGCCGCCTTTGTGACCTGCCAGACCCTTGGCTACTCTCCTCTGCTCTCTCTCTAACGCACACACACACACAAACACTCTCGCTCACACTCACACTTTGTGCACACACGGATAGTTTCTAGCCCAATGAGAAAGTACATAAACACTAAATGGGATTAAAGTTTAAAGTGCTACCTGGATATTTTTTCCCTTGGAATATGAAGGACTTCGTGCAGCCTTTTAAGAAAAGAAATAAACTACTTTTGCAGCAAATACACCAACTAATGTTTGACTTACGTATGCCCAAACCCACCACAGAGAAGTCTGAAAAGACTTCAACGTACTACTTTTATTTCTTTATGATTAAATTGGTTTCTGTGGAGACAGTCGATTGGCAAATAACAAAGACTTGGATTCACACCTCAGCCCTCAGAGATAGCTGTGTCCCCTGAATCAACTGAACATGGTACTTTTTATTCCCTCATAAATTACATATTACTCTAATCTAATGCAAATTGTACACTCAGTGCAAGATCCCCTTTGCAGTGGATGACAAAGAAAATAATATCCCAGTCAAGGTTAAATTTAAAATCCAGTAATAAAATGAAAAAGAACGATTAGCACCCTGAGGTGCTCCAGTTTCTTAAAATGTGGTCAAAGTAAAATATATTATATTAAAGTCAATGTAACATTCAGAGTATGAAAAGCCTCTCTGCTCCCTCAGATGTTCAAGCCAAGTTTCAACACTCAAAGGTGGTTACATCAGTTCCTGTGTGGCGAGGCGGCTCATTGGCGGATAGTTTTGGTTTGTTACAACGTGGGTCTTATTTTTGTACTTTTGGCCATTATTTCTATGGTTTATGATTACATCGTACGGTCCAAAGTACTGCTGTGATCTGGAAATGTAGCATCATTTCTACAAGGATGTCAAACAAGACAAGAAGCACAAACAGACAGACAATCAAACAGGTTGCAAACAAGCAAACTGAACGAGGAATACTAGAGGAAATCTATAAACTCCTGATGGATGTTTACAAAGCACAGTTTGGATAACAGATTTACTGTTTTCCTATTAGTTTGTCTTCCAATTAAGTTAGTTAACCTCACAGTTTGTTAAATCTCTGTACAATAGTCTGACATCTTATAACCTTTGCTGCTGCAAAAAACAACCGCCTTGGCGTATTTTCTGACATTTTATAGACCAAACAATTAACTGACACCTTGAGAAATCAATAAGGATCAGCTGCAGTCCTAAGAATGATGGCAAAAAAATAAGAACTGAAGTGGAAATAATCCACAATAAAATCATCATTCAAAGACGAATTTGTTGAGTTTAACAACATCTGAATCAGCACATTCTACACCAGCCGCAGTGTGACAAAGCTGCTTTTCCGCAGTAATGAATTTACCACCAGGCACTTCTTCCTGCCTGCCCTCAGATCAAAGTGAGCAACCTGCTCAGGTTTCATCAGCCAGGAGGACCAGCAGAGGCAGCTCGGCCTGGTTCACTTCCAGCAGATGAGTGGAGAGGTTTGGGGAAGAGGTCAGCCGCACACCGGGGACTCCCCGACAGCAGCTTTGCCAAGGACCACCAAGGTGATCGGTAGAAGAAATGACAGCCCACATTCTTATCCTCACTCCCCAAGGGCAAAGAAACAGAGAGGGTGCTGGGTGAAGGAGGATATAGCTGGCATGTTTCACTTTATTTTGGAGTTTGTTCTGTTGGGCTGTATGAAGGTGTGTGGAGACATCTTCATGCACTCTGCCATTTACATTCAATACATCCACTGTGCTGAAATGAGCTGAGGAGAGGTTGGCGTCGCAGAGCTACATATTCTATAAAGGCATACTTGTTAAGTAGGACTTGAGGAAAAGTGCAGCGGAGTCGAGAGAGAGCAAAGAAGTTGGGAAACAGCCTCCATGATGGATGATAGAGAAATAAGCATCTGGGCTGGGGGGGAAACTTCTAATTACAAGAAGGGAGGGACATGCTCATTCATCCCAAGGGGGGCTCTCAGAGCCTCAGCCTCATGAATTGAATAGTGTGGTGAGGAGTTAAGGGATGGACCAGAAGTGGCACCTTCGCCAACCACAGCGCACAAACCACCTCGACTCCTTTTACCGCATGCAATCGCTCCCTCCACGTGCCGTGAACCATCACATAATCAAGCCCTTCTCGCTGCCTCGCACCAAAAAAGACACAAATCTGAATACAACCCCCCCTCTCATTTATTGCCTTATAAAAAGACTTTTGGTCAGTTTTTGCATTTCTAAAACGAGCACGCTGGTTTTCCCCCCACATAGGGCTCCATTCATCATAGGCTGGTGTAGGGAGGCCTACTGCTCTTACATTTCCTGTAATTGGAGTGGCAGAGGTCCAAAGGTTTGCATTAATATTAAAAGAAAGTAGCAAAAATGAATTATTTCCTGACAGTTTCTCACCTTTGCCAACTGGTATTTGTGTAATCAGTTATGTTCCAGCATGGGGGTGTCTGCATATGTCTTTGTTTGCTTACAAACCAATTTGTCACCTTTTATATTCCCGACTTCCTCTTAGGTCAAGAGGCCCCTGTGGCGCCCTAAATGCTCTCCACAAGCTTATGAGGCTTGGTGGTGAATCTGGTGCCTGTGAGGCATAACTCTCCCTGTCAAAACAGAGAGGGAAACCATGATTCTTCGCCATGGAGTCCCACGCTGCTCGGCTCTAACAAGCCAACAGACATGAGGTCATTTTTTTAGTTCACTTGTTAGCGTTTATTGCACAGGGCTGCATTGTTGGTTTGAATAACTTCACATGAGTTGTTCAGAATGTGATCTTTCCAACATGAGATTGGCTTTAGGTTTGTGTGCACGTTCAGTTTACAGTTTACATGAGCTGTAGGTGCTAAATCCTGGGGAGAAAGTTATCTCATTATCACCACAGGGCAACTTGGTTTTGCAAGAATTTGATGTTGAACTTAAAAATGAAAAGTTGGAAATGTTCCTTCCCTGCTTGACCACTTTCTCAAAGTGGGCTGTTGTCCAGCAGCTACATGTAGTCACTTCTCGGTTTGTGTTACAGTACATATTGACATGTGAAGTTAATGTTTTGAAATTTCGGCCAATCATATATTTTGACAAGACAAATGTGAACCTCATTGAGTGTTTCTGTTTTCAGGTGAAATGAAAACACGCTCGGATGGTCATTTACAGTAATGCTTTCTTCCAACGTGCATTGCTGAGTGTACATGCTGTAGACGTGAAAATGAACTTGAAAAAGAGGGGGGAAAAGGACTAAAAAGGGAGCTTTTGATAGAAAGAAATGCACCCAGCTGTGAGCTGGACCCGACACACGTGGTGTATAAATAAACTTGTATCTCATGCCAGGTTTTCAACAAACCACCGGCTAAACTGGAGATTTTATTTCAAATTAGAATTTCCTCGTAGATCTTGAGATATCAGACTTAATGATAATAAGAAGTGATGGGTTTTAAAATATTGTAGGTTTCATTTGATGTAGGTGTTGAATTGATTTGCTATGAACAAGTCCTTCTTTATCAAGTGACCTGCACCTGCTGAGTAAACAGGCCATGACACATAGTGTATTTGATTTAATTATATGTCAAATTATAGATCAGTTCTATAATGTTAAAGATGGCATGTAAATTTCAGACTGAGTGAGCATCCTGTTTTTTGCTGCATTCGTGTTTTTATTTGAGACCATAAATGAGAGGAAAACAAGTTCTCTTCGTCTGTGGTAATAAACTTTTGATTAATGTAGCTGCTGCAGCTGAAATCACTTGCATAATTGAAGCTGTTTATACTTCTCTTACACTCTAATTATGCACTTATGCATTTACATATTTGTACAAAAACTTCAGCGGGTAAGATAAAAGTCACATTCAAAGGCCTTTTTTATTGGCAAATTGGAATAAATACCTTAACTCTTGACCATCACACGCATTAAGATGTTTTCTTTTTCTGTGCAGTCAATCATGTGGCGTGACATACAAAAATAGACCGGGACACTTAGCAAAGAAAACCTCATTTATAACATGCTTCAGTGCATATATTACACATATTTAAGAAACACTCGCGGATGTTGTGGGACTGTTTCAAGAGGCACTTGAGGCAATGTTTGCTTTAATTAATGAAATGGAAACGGCTTTTAAAATTAACACTTCAATTATCTTTGGAAACAGAGCCCACCTCATGTGGAAGTGAAGTTCAACCGCTTAAGAGTGGGGTTGTGTCCCAGGGAAGAAGAAGAAAAAAGAAAAAAGATGTGGACAGCCCGGTGAAGAAATACTCCAAGAACATGAAAGGGTGTTAAGAGCATTACCCTTCGTGGTGGGGTGCGTCAAGAGACTTTTTCTTGTTTACTTTAAGTCGGCTGCCTTTTAAGAGTGATAGAACGCAGGTTTCCTCTTCCATTCATGCACTGTGAGTCTTGGATGCTGCGTACAACATGAAATATTTGTGTGGGAACATCATCATGGTTAGAATATATTGGCAATGGCAACAGGGCATAAGGGCTTCCCTATTTGTGCCACAAGATGAGAGGGTGTTTCTTTCGCTGGCGCCAGAGGCCCTGCGAACCATGAGCTGATCAAATGAGCGTCCTCGTGTTCGTGCTGACAGTGGCCATGTCTGAATAAAGCCCTCAGTGTCAGAGACAATGAGGCGGTTGGATTCAGCGAGAGGAAAGGATGAGACGTTTGTGTGGAGAAAGTGGGAGTGATCGTTTGTCATCGTACGTATGTGTAAGAGCTTGTCACTGGTTTGGTGCGTTTTAAATGGAAATGTTTGAAAAAAATGCTCTGAGCATGTAACTGGCGGTTCAATCAAATAACTTCTGCTGGTTTCTAGCCATGCAGACAGTTTTGGCTTTATTTCCCCTGGTCTCTGAGACTTCTGCCTCAATACAGTGGAGGTGAATAAAATTTCAGAGCTCGCAGCAATAAAAAATGGCACCTCTCTCCAGAAGCAGTGCTCCTGTTACTCTGGATGATCCAAGGGACATACCGTCATGTTTTCACAGTTTTCACTGGTATTACTTTCTTTCAACAATCCAAATTTTTCACTCCTGATACAGACTCCGATACATCAACTCAGGGTTTCTACCGACACTAATCCCATTTATTTTTCCAAAGTTTAAAATCTGTGAACCTCACTTCACGGAAGCCATTGGAATGACTTTTATGTAAGGTAACATGAAGCCAGGGATTGTTGGCAGCGGCCATCCAGCGACTTAATGAATGTAACTGATGGTGGCAACACTGAACTTTATGACACTGATGAAGAATCTGTATTTAATGTGGATCAGTCATGTCTGTCCAATGCCCGATCTGCATAACAAGCTCAGGATCGTCCAAGATACCCATCTGGTGGATCAAAATGGTGCATCCCCACTTCCACTGGTCGAAAGCAGAGCCAATATAAACTGTTCAGTCTGTGAAGTGACTCTTTCATGTTAAGTAACAGCACAATGTGGGAGTAGAAGAATAAAATACAGAGGAAACAAAACTCATTTCAAGTCCAGGCCGATGTGAATCCTTTCTCATCATTGTCATCTGTGCTTTCATACCACATTTAAATATGTGATAAACTCTTAGTGAAATGATCCTGTCCTCATAGTCTGTTTGTTCAAAGGCTTTAAATGACTTGGTTGACAAAATAATCTCACCACAAGGTCCATTTAGTAGCTGCTCTGGAGCTCACATGGTCTTCATCAACAGAGTTAGCCCAGTTGACGTTTTTTTGTCCGCGTTTCAAAGTTCAATCTCGACTTTGGAAACAGCAGTTGACAAAATAATGTCACCGCAGCGTCCATTTAATAGCAGTTTCTGCCCTGTTCTGCTTGTAATTGAGCGAGTACTGACCGTCCTCTCTCAGTAGCAAACATGGAAGCAGTGTGACGTTAATGTGTTGCCACAAAAAGTCGGGATAAGGTTTGGGTGGGTGATTGGGGCGTACAAAGCGTGTGACTACGACCCTGGAGACTGTGGTTCCACCAACAGTCAACATTGGTTTCTTTTAACCATGAGGGTGATCTCTTTCCTAACCAAGTACTTTATTGCCCAAACTTAAACGAACCTTAACCATAGGAGTGGCAGATCAGAAAACTCTTATGTGACTCATTTTGAGCTGGCTAACTGTTCTGTTGTTTAGGTACGAGGGTTTCTTTGAAATACGTGAGGGAAAGTCTTCAAAAACACATCATGTTCATATGCTCTGTGCCCAGCAGCCATGATTTTAATCAGGACAAATGTAGGACACGTTTTGAATATGATATAAAATAAAACATTCAGACATTGTGCAGAGTTGTATGAATCTGAATAAATCCTGATGACTCAATACACATGACAATAAATATCATGTCCTAAAGTCCCGCCGACAACCGCAGTCGTCTTCAGTCTGAAGACGGCGTATGATATTTATTAGCCGACATCATGTTTTCCATATGTGCCGTTCAACTCTGATTCCACATCAAGCGAGCCTGTTTTTAGCATCAGATGTCATTGTAGTAACAATGGAGTCATCTTGATTTACATCTGAGGAACAGTCACGGTTGATAAAAGAAAGCAGAACTGACAAAACATTCCAATTGTTCTCTAGAAGGGCCGATTATATCCTACATTAACCCTCCGCATAGCACTGAGATGCTTATGATGTTGAGCAGGCAAAAAAAAAAAGGTGTTCCTCTCTTTTGGGTGTACATCGAAGTGGGAATTCAGCTTTTCTCCACTCCATTCTGTGGTTATTTATCACCCCTGACGGTCGGGCCCTGGCCCACAGGAAGTGAAGCGTAAGTGCAACAGGAAGAGGAGAAGGTGGATGGTCTGATCCCCAGCATGTAAATCAAGCTTTTTTTATGAGGCCCGGCCACCCTGGAAGATGAAGTGCTCTTGTTGTGAGAGAAAACAGTGGAGCGGTACACACGTCATAACATTGACACCTAGGAGGGGGTCGGCTGGGATCCATCCTCAGGCCGTGGCTCCCATGTGCCCTCTTGGCCTGAAACACCACCGACCCCCAACCCCTGAAAACCCCTAAAAGTCATTCTCCTTGCCTCACACACACACACCTTGTCTTTCACTGTCCTCTGCCTCCCTCAATCCAGATCTGCCTCGATCGGTTACTTACGACATCTTTAAGAGCAGTGCCCGGCTTCCGTCCACCAAAATACTTTCTCAAACAATAAACAGAGGGCCTAGGTGGTCCTGTCAGAGCTGCTGTCTTCATAGAATAACCAGCTACCACAAGAATCTCCTCCTCTGCTCTCTGTGGACGGCCTGCACACTCGTTCATGAGCTCACACCGTGTACTCGATTGTCAAAACCTCCTTAGATTGTTTGGCCACAAATGTCACAGCGCAAATGACTACTAATTGGATTTAGTCCACAGGTTTGAGGACGATACACTTACAAAATGTTACCTGGTATTAACTGTGAGGCACATTGCCAGAGGTCAGCCCTCGCTCAAAGAAGTGATGTTAATATAGTCCAAATCTGTTTTGAAGTGTTTAAATCGTTTTACTGGTTAGCAGGGCTGGATCAACCAACTAGCTGGACCTGGGGCAAGGACTGAGCTGTGGACCCCTAATGAGACCCCTTTTGTTCACAATGCAAATTTAAGAACATGGGCCATTTCAGCGTATTATCAACAGAAATATTAAAGATATTAAAACTAGATTTTGACATAAGGATCCTCTTTTAGACGTGCTTCAAGAACAGGTGCAAATACAGAAACTGCCATAAGATGTTTGCATGTTTCAGTTTGTATTAATCAACTCAACAAATTAAATGCCACACTGTGAACTGCAGTGTTTGGGGCTCCGCATGCTGCAAGATTTTCAATATTAAACCAAGACTGTGATCTTTCCCCAATCTAAACCAAGTGCTTTGAGTTGTCCAAACATACACTCAATCATTCAGTAGCTACTACGAGCAGATAGCATCAGCAAAAGTAATGAACTGCATCATCAGTGAACACTTTAAAGAAAAGTTCAAGACTACCATTTTAATTCAGTTAATTAACAACACGATTATGTCTGGTTGCTAAAAAACAGAATCTGGGTGGCATTATGTCTCCTTCAAAATGTATTTGCTGTTGCTAATTAGCAGAAAATAAACATAATTTGTATTAGACAGGGCTGCAGAGGTGAAAGTTAGTCTGAAAGGCATTGATACAAATTGAAGGGTTATTTTTGGCATTTTTTGTGTAAAGATTGGTTTTTCCCCTTCACAGAAATCCACTCAGCTCCGTACTGGTGTGCTGAATGATGTAACGGTCACGTCAATAACATGCGTGTGTGTCAGTGGGAACACCTTGGTGTTTGTGTGGAAACAGTTTGTCACATTTCATTAGTTCATGTCGACCACTTTGGACGGTGCTTACCCATCGACTCTCAGTGTGGCTCTGTTGATATTTACACAAACATTACAGACACACTTTATTAAGCGACCTTTTCACTGTAGATTACTGGAATTCGTGCGATTGGACATCTTTGTTTTCATCGCCATTTGCTACGGAGCCGGTAAGATTTAGTGCTGTCGTGGCTGATCTAATTGCAAGAGCCCCAGAAGTATTTTGCAGGAAGCTCTGTGTTTACCTCGTGTGTGTGACAGGAGCCGAGGAGATGGCTGGTATAATGGGGTTTATTTACGTTCACACTCCTTTACACTGCCCAGTGTCTGGCACTCTAAGCAGGGGGACACATTCCTGCTGAGAGACGTCACTGGTGCCAATGCACATAGAAACTGTGTTCACGAGCTGTGGGGTCAGTCAGAGGGATTATTCAAATTGAATGACCAGGTCTGCAGTGCAGCAGTTCAGATATGGCCATCACGTATTAACCACCTCGCTTCGAAGCTGTTTACCCACTTCACATGTTGGAGCAAGTGGCTTGGATTTGTATGCAGTCAGTCAAAAAGGCTTTCAGCACAGTGTGTCACTTTGGATTTAACCTTGGTCATTAGCCACTTTATATATCAGGTTATATTAAAATTTCAGAATCAAAGCAGCTACACATTCGGTGTGAAAACACATCAGAGACAGTTACGCTTTTTACATGCAGAAAGAAATTAAATGTCAGTGTGAATTTATCAGTTTAGTCCAGATTTAAGAAAGCTTGAATACAAAATCTGCGACTTACTCAACACATTTGTAAAGGTTCATGAGCTCCATAAATGTTTTAGGCTTTGATTTTGTTCATATCAGCTTATACACATTATTCTACATTGTTTTTGTACAGTTTTATGTGTCGTAGTGGCATTTTTTAATCTAATCTAATCTCCAATTTAATCACTCATTTAATCACGAGAGGCTGAGTCTAGCAAATGTTGAAGCTTTTTTTGCTTAAAAGGGATTCAAGTAATTGATCAGTTGTCATTTTGCTGAATAAAGCTGATAAAATAAAAGTCAGAATGTGTAGAAGAATATGGCACTACTGAGCTCGACATTTTAAAAACAAGAATGTAGCTAAGACATTTTGTTACATTGTTGTAGTTACATAAAACAGTCTATAGGCTAAGCTACAAACAAAACTTTGACATATCGCAACAATTCTGTTATTAGATTAACATTTCAAGTATGGTAACAATGTTCAAATGAGCACAACCAACACTTCAAAGCATCTGCAAAATTATGAAGTGATATAAAATGACTAATTTTCATGTTATGTGCATGTCCACATGTATTTGTGTCATTCTAAGAACATTCAAATACGTCACAGTTGTTTGAAATAGACTTGCACAGACGAGCAGTATTTGAATTTGAAGCGACCAGTATATTTGGAGTCACTGTATATTTATGCTGGACTGTTTAGCTTGGCATCTCTCTGCTGATAATTTATGACACATCTGGTGTCAATCTGCCATCACCTTCCTCATAAAAGGTCCCCAAATCATGAATATATTCTTTAGATGGCAAGAAATGCTCGTTATGAGCCGGGGCTTGATTTGTGGAGTCTATCTTTTTCACAGTTGACTGGATATTTGGGTACGAATCAATGTGTCTCAGAGCGAGTAAGTGAATTTATATACTTGGGAGTGTCTCCACGGCCGGTGCTGTGGCCAAGTGTGGGACACACACAGCACCACAACGGAAACCAGGGAAACGGCATTAATTGAGGAGCAAAAAAAAAAAAAAGAGAAAAAACATCACATGTGAACTTCTTGTCCAGCAGTAATTCAGCATCATGAAATTCTATACTTCCTCTTTCCATGCAAAAATATGTTGAGGCAAGTGCTAACCAACTCAGAGGCCACAAAACAGAAAACGAAACACTAATTCTACTGTGTTGTTGATCAGGTTTAACTCACATTATGACTTAGTTTTACTTTCGGGGGACCAGAAGGCAATTAAAGTCTCAACACCTGAAAAACTACCATCGCAGCAAGAACGATAACGGTGAGTTATGCAGAAAGGGCAGCTTTCTAACGACTGAAGCGTAACTGTTTCATGACACCACATTCACAGGATTTTTGTTCACATATTTAAAACTTATCCACAGAAAGCTGGACAAAAACTCCTCTGCATGGACTGCAAAAACAAAGAAAACGAGTGATCAAGTGTTTTTCTTCTCCTATCTTGCCATGTTGCTCTGGCATGGTCTAAGCTGGACATTATAACGACTTGTAGAAAGGTTTCAGTCAGTCCGCTCTATGGAAGCGAACGAGAGAGGAGGCTGGAAAGAGGGCCGGTCACTGAATGTTTCATTATATCTAATGTTGCCTTCCCTGAAGCGCTCTCCAAAGTAAGCGAGCTGCGTGAGCCCGGGCTCGAAACGCTCAACCCCCTTGTGACCACTTGGAGCAAAGCAACTCTCCACTTTCTTATTTTCGCCCTCAAACGAGAGCCTCTGCATGGATTATGTGTTTGAACACAGTGGTGCTTTTTATTTGACTCGATTTTCGCTCGCATGTTTGAAAGCGTAGGGTTTCGCTCCCTGAGAGGGGGGCTTGATATGATGAGAGCGGGGGCGATGTTTTTGGGACGATAAACAGGCAAAGTGTAACAAATATTTTCATAAGGGACACTGCCATCACAAACATATTTAAAGTGAATGTTTTGGAGATGATTTGATAGGGTTTTTGGCTCTGGAGTGGGTCTTTTCCATGGCATTAGTCACTCAAACTGCAATTAGAAAGTTATCTGCTCATGAAATTAGGCCACATCTCAATAAACGTTGCTGGAAACAGAGCTAGAATTAGCTGTGGAAAAAACCTTTGCAGCTACACCTCAGAAATGAAAGAATTGTCCACCAAAAAAAAAAAAAAAAACATGTAGAGATGACATGAACAACTGTGTTTTATAAAAATTAGAGTGCCACCGCTGACTGATCCTCCCTCCAAAAATCAAGACTGATCTTAATTGCCTCTATCATTTCACTAAATGGTTAATGACAGTGATTTAATACACACAGAGCTGTTTGAGTGTGTGCACCCTCTAACAGCTGTGTGTGTGTCTAAGTCGTGTTGCTCAGCCGGCTGCTGGGTCTTTGCTTTGATTTCCCAGCTCCGGCATGTGCGAGGACTTAGCGGGCCGAGCTCCCAGACATCTGTTGAATATTAGGGGCAATAACAGCTGGGCGGACCTCAAACATGGTCACCCACTTCACCTCACCGTGTCTCTGAGGATAACCCCAGCTGCCTCACACTCCAGATGACAAGTGCCCGTTCACCGGCCCGCTGAGCTTGGGGTCTGCCGATGAGCCAAGCGCCCTTGCCTTCCAAACAATCCATCAGAAAGCCTCTCCTCCTTCTGTTCCCGTCTCTGCCTCATTTTCTCCCGCTGTGCATGGGAACAAAGTGGGTGGTATACAGTGATTTCACCGCGATAACATCCCACCGTGTTTGATTTCCCATAATGTGTCAGCTTGTTGTTGAAATAAATTTTGGCTCCACGGTGGTTGTCCGTCAACCGCCCCCCTGTGGCTTTTCTCCTTTGAAAGTTCGAGAAAAAGGGAGCGAGAGGTCGGCCATACAGTCAGATGTTGAGGTCACGCTTTTACACATTTCCAAGAAATATCTGTAAGTCCAGTTGCGCTTGTTTCACAAATTCAACAGATAGTTGACTATGAACAAATAATAACACATTCCTCCACTTACAAAAGGCACCCTTGCTCTGTTCAATACTTTCAGTAGTTTTGCTGCTATGGCCTCGTTTGGTATTATGGTATGTCCGTTAGCTTACGGTTAGCAAACTGTAGGTAAGACTTCTTCACTTGTGCTACTGTTACTGTACTTTAAGTGGATCATTAATACATGTGGGGCAATTATCATTGGCACAGAATGAAAACTTTAAATCCATTAGCCATAAAAGGCACCATATCGAATGTGCTCACTTAGTCACTATAGCCTGACTGATCTGTTATAACCAATGTGATGTGTAACTGATATTTGTGAGTCACTTTGCTGTCTTTATTACTCTTCTCTATCCTACGTGTGCTGCTGTTACACTTTCCCATTCTCACTTGCTAGATTTGCATAGTTAGCTTTAAGGCTGCACAGGCACAGCCAGCCAAAGTCATCACTTTTCCCCTGAAGGAAACCACGCAGATTCATCTTTTTCGTCCAAATTAAACTTCACTAAAAACTGAAACACCATCTGCCTTCCAAACTGCAGCTATTGAACTGCTTTTCAGAATAAAGGTTTTCCAGTTGCACCAGCTGTTCACAGTTCAAACTTAGCCTACATCAGTACAGTAAAGGGGCTGCACCACACAGAGCAGTTCTTAGATAGAGATTAGCTGTTCATAAATATTTACAATTACTGTCAAGTGTAACTGTCTCATAAATAACTGAACAAACTGGCAAAGCTGATGATAGCTTTCTAATATTTCAGCTGTTTAGAGTGGACAGTATAACTGATATATGACAAAATGTTTTCTATGACGTATATTGAGAAGATTTCCCAAAAAATTGCACAACATGCCAATAACATTCAGCTGACTTGAGTTAGGTTAGCATATATGGATATTTCCCTCTCATTTTGAACTGAATAAATACGGTTATCTTTGAAGCACCCATACTTCTCCGTAATGCATGAATAAATAAAACAAAATCACAGTGACATTTATAAAAAGATTGGCAGTTAAATTTAGCATTGTTTGGCCACTTTTTAATAAGTCGTGTTACATCTTGTGATGCTACAGTAACTTCATGTTTACACTGCACTGATACTGATGTTTTCCAGCTACAAATGCACACATTCCTTAAGTTTTAATGGTGCCACACATTTATTAAATCACTAGTTTGAAACTAGCCAGGAGTTACTAATAAGCTGGGAATGAATTATACACAAAATTTGTAATGGAATAGCTGGTGCAACCCAACTCAAGTTCAAACTTTTTAAAAAAGTTACCACCTTGCAAAAGGCAGCTTTAAATCTGATGATAATAACTAAATCAATAACCACATTCATGTAGAACTCCAGTCACTCGCTGGCATACTGCAAGGCTGCACTTGGTCCAACATTTTAATACTCGTTGCATTCTGGGTGTCGTTATGGAGTCACATTTTATGACCTTGTGATTAGTGTTTTTATGGCGGTAGGGAGGTCTGCAGATGGTCTATGTAAACTTGTCACACTGAGGGGCTCTTGTGGGGCGGCGAAGGAGAGAAGGAGAGCTCTGTTAAACCCACAGCAGTATAACAGAGATGGAGTGCCCTCTTCTGGACGCTTTTACATTTTACACTGTGGATTTCTACACAGCAGCTGATGATCTTGTTGGGAGGGACTTGAATTTTCCTCTAAATTTGAAGTGTCCAAATTTGTGTGAACGTTACAGAAGCACAACAGAGTTAAAGATGTGGAGAAAACAAATTATTCTGACAAACTTCTTTTCTGTAGCTGAATATTAAGGAATAAATTCCTGCAGTTTGGCAGAAATGTGCCAACGTTTATAAGAACTCTAATGGAATCTCGACATGCAGGTACTTTTGGTTTTATTTTCTAGTTACAGTTAAAGATCTTGTCTGATTTTGCCACCAATTCAATTTCATTAGATTGAAATTTACATTTATGAAACACAATAGCAGCATCTCTAGCTGACTGATTTCTGTCCCGGGTACTTTAGATAATTCACAGAACTATTTCTTAAGGCTGTAACAAATGATTATTTTAATTACTGATTAAATAGCCAATTATTTCCTCAATTTATTATTTGAGTACATAAATATAACTCTAAAAAAATTTAATATGACATTTTAGAAACTGCTTGTTTTGTTTGACCACCAGCTCAAAACTCAACTATTCAGTTTGCTACCACAGAAGACAAAGAAATCCAGAAAATATTTACATTTGAGGAGCTGAAACCTTTGGATTTTTGGCATTCATGCTTAAAAAAAGACTTGTGTACTATGAAAATTGTTGATTAGATGGCCAATTGTTTCAGTGGGTTTGGATTGGCCATAGTATTTTGGACGAAAGAGCCTTTTAACGTCAGCTGCAGAGACTCCTGAGAGTGTGTGTCCCCTGATCTGAAGACGAGTTTTAAACAATGCCGCGGCCTCGGTCCTGGTATGACAGAGGTCCTGTTGTCTTGGAAATACTGATGACCCTTGACATCCTGCACAGGATGTGTTAAGCGTTTTACACATTATGTGTTAAGCGTCGTGCACATTCTTCTAACTTCCAGTCTCTAGTTTCATTTGGTCTCTGTTTCACACATGTTCTAAAGTGCTGAAGTGGGACGACGGTGAAGAGGAGCAAAGGGTATTAAAATGAGAGTCACTGTACTATCACTGCATGTTTAATTGTAAATTGCCTTTAATGAAAAGATATGACAATGACTTGCTTGACTTGATATGTGTGTTAAATACTTTAAGTTGTGAACAAAATGTGATTTGAGCTCAGTTCTCCATTTGCCGTCTTTGAGTGTTACGTTTTACAATTCATTGAAATTTGCCTCTTTGGAGACAAGATGCATATTTATTTTTCTATACTCTTTTCTGACCTCTGTCTTGTGTCAGCTTTGTCATTTCTGATGCTACTTATACACAAACTGTGGCTCACTTAAACTCCGAAACTCTGTCCCCAATGAAGGAGCCAAAAAACAGAGGTAACAGAACAAAGTCACAAAGACATCGACTGTACGTCTTATACGTTAAAATTAAGTGCTAAGTTATATATCTTTTTGAGCTTGGCCTCTGTCGTGCACTATTTGATGAAGGCAAAAATACAATTTCTTGCCTAAAGTCAAGCTTCAGGTTATCGTGCCAATACATTTCAGATTTTTATTTTTGGTTAAGAAATAGGACAGTTTAACACGCCGCCCTGCAGTTTATATGAAAAATTCAAAGTCACTCAATTTGGACATACAAGACATGGAAATTGTGCAAATACTATTACCATCAATTACTGCTGTTTTCAGTATTCATAAATGTAATTTATTTCTACTCCATTCTGTGATGATCAGACGTGCCTTGCTTTAACGAACGCCACACTGCCTCATTTTAGGAACACAGTGGTTATATGAGTTCATAAAACTATTAAAGCAGTGATATGTTGAATCAAACTTCATTTCACAAATCATTACTTTCAGCTCCCGCTGTTTCGTTTGCAGCCCGAGCAAAACATGTCAATGAAGATGTAATGAAGTCTGAGAAATGGACGGCACATGTAAAATGGAAAATATGTAGCAAGTACCATGAAACTGCTCCATTGTGAGCTATATTGGGAGTGAAATACACGTCTGGATGGGGGTTTCTCCAAATGACGCACGCACACGCAGAGGATTAATGGAACTTCAAACGTGTTTTTCTTTGTGATGCATCATTATGAAGCAGTGAATCTGTCAGCGAGGGGAATCTGTGCGTTTTGGTCACTGGGCTGGTCCTGCAATTATTACAGAAGCACTTCGAGTCCTTTTACTGTGGGTGGAGGGACATATGGAGAAAAGATTGACCGAATAAAATTCAGGCAACAGGTGTTTCGCTGCAGTTTTTTGACCACATTGACATGAACTTCTGGCATGTTGATGCTTTTTGGTTAATTTTGATGAAAATCTTGGTTACTGTGTTGAAAATGCTACTTTCATAGATTTGCTGTAGCTTAGTGTTTTATGCCATACTAGAATTGCAAACCCTGCAGCTCTACAATATCGAGGAACAGTTCACAATCTTGGGAAATACGTTTGCTTTTACTGCTGAGAGTAATCAATACCACTCTGATGTCTGGATGAAGGTGGAGCCAGCAGCCAATCAGCTTAGCTTAGCATAAAGACTGAAAACAGCGAGCCTGGCTCTATGCTAAGGCGACATTCTTTTACAGATGTGAATGTTATTGAGCGAGCTGATGCTGATGGTCGGCTTCTGTTTCCACTGTTTGTTACCAGCTGCATGCCTTTTTATTTACCTACTGAACATTTTCAGTCATTGTTAGGGGCAGCTTATAACGCCAACTCAGCTTAAGAAGTCATACTGCTTCATATTTAGCATACAGATATGAGAAAAGTATTAATTTTCCAATTTAATTCTTGGCAAAGCCAATAAGTGTATTTCTTTGAAAGCTGGAGGAATAGTCACAGTAATGTGCGTGTGGAGGATGAAGCAGCCTCTTTTGACAGGAAAGCACAGATCCAGGTCTTTGCACAACCACAGTGTACGCTAAAACGTCTCTGTATTTAGAGAAGGTCAGATTATTCAGAAATCCGTCCATGTGCTTCTGTTTTCTGTTCGTTCATTGAGCCACTGTGGGATTTTCCTGAACTCACCAGCACTCCACTCTGCCCATTTTGGCCACATCTGAGCCCGGCTCCCTCTGTTACCCACTAAGTGCTTAAAAGAAACCTGCTCTGCTTGTCCAGCAGCTTTCAGGCTGCCAATCACAGACAGCAGCTCTCAATGTGCCCAAGTTAATTAATGACAGGATTAATCTCTCATAAAAGCACCATTAAGGGCTTTGTTTCAAATGTCACTGTCGTGCCACATTCGGCATATTCCCCCACCTTTTTTTACGATCGCGCTCTGTGGTAACCGTCCTGTAAGAAAGACATCTTTAATTTGTTTGGATTCAGCTGAAAGGGAGGGATATTACATCTATATTTAACTCCGCGGTGCCTCCACTTGGACAAGCCAGTGAAGGCTAGCTTTATTTTTTCAGGTGCTTGTACTTTGGAGAACGGTGAGCCACAACCTTGGAGATTTCCACTCCGCAGACCCGCGCTCACTCCAGAGTACAGACTTCTGGGAAGGGCGGTGTGTGTCGGCAGGGCTTTGGCGATGGATGATGCGACAATTAATCATGACATGGTCCGTTAATGCTGCAGGGCAGGAGAGAGTGCAGGACATGGAAGATGGCAGAATTCACATAAACACGGACACATGCGGACTCCTAATTTGCAGTGGCTCGTTAACACCTTTGAGGTGGTCAAGAAGGGGTGTTAATCATGCTGTGAATTCCTGTTCATGTAGTCACCATTCGTACTTAATTTAATTCATTAATATTGATGTATTACTTTTAGCTTGAGACATGAGCAAGTGAAGAACACTTAAACTGAATGCCCGGCTCTTAAATGACAAACCAACTGATGCACCAACTAAAACCTGTGATCTCAGCGGACAATACAGGACACTCTCTATAACCTCTGAATGATATTACATTATTACTCTTTTCCTGCATTACACACAGTTTATGAAAGTAATGATGGTGCTTGAACATGCACAGACCACACATACTCTACATGCTTAAAAGCTCTGGTAGTGTCTCCGACAGACAGCACCCCACAGAAAAAATATTGCTATTCACAGAGTGACCAGTAGTTTGTATTTGTAGTTTGGATGTGATTTGGTTTTGGTATGAAAGGTTGAAGTGTGATCAAGTTTAGGCACTGACTACCGTTTGGATAAATGTAGTAATTGTGTGATGTTATGGTTAAAAGAAATGGCAACAATTACAAGAATAAGATCCACTTAAAATACATACTAGAAACCACATGATGACGATGTGTAAAAGTCCCTGTTGTTGTCTGTAATGTGTTAATACGTTGAGGTCTAAATTTACATTCAGCTCCTAAAATCGAAGGTCCTCTGTGGTTTTACTGAGGACTTGACTGCTGATCGACTGAGATTGCCTTGCTTTAATCTGCTTCAGATCATTATGAAGTTAATATTTGGCAGCTTTCGTTGGCAGTGCTTAAGACAAAATATTTCCCTGTTAACTTGTGTTGAGAATTCATTTCTAATTTCCTGTAAAAGCGTTTATCATCAATTAAAATATGATTTTTGGCAGTTGCTTGAAAACCAGAAATAACTAATTTTCTTTGGCATCTCAAGAGCAGCGGAAACAAGCCGTGGACACAACATTGGCATATAATCTTCATATAATCATATAATCTTTAAAGTTAATATGGCAAACTTTCAACAAACAGTTGCTTATTTAGCAGTTACAGAACAACATTATCTTTCATCGAGGTCGTGTCTCTGTTCATCTGATCAAGACAAGTCCGATATTCACTCTCTTTTAGTTCTGTGTCCCCCCTCGACATCATGCTGCTTGACATCATGAGAGGTATAAACAAACAATAGCATGTGGAAGAGGTATGGTAAAGGAAAGGAAAGGAGACAAGGAAAAATGTAGGGAAGGAAGGAAGGGAAGGGAAAAAAGGAAGGAACAAAAAAAAGACATGTGACAGACAGTGGACATAGCAGACAGACAGAGAGATATGTGACAGTGATTGTGGCAGGCAGGCGGACAGACAGCCATGTGACAGAGGGTGTAGCACAGAGACAGACAGACAGACAGACAGACAAACAGACCGACCGACATGTAACACTGGGTGTAGCAGACAGACGGACGGACAGACTGATTCGGGCAGACAGAGATGGCGCGAGAGCCGCGGCGTGGCGGCGTGTTTGTACAGCTGAACACAAGCTGAAGAAGCCCAGGCCCCTCTCTCACACTCCATTAGGCCCTAAGCTCCACGGAGTGCTGCACTCAACACATAAACAGCCTCCTGGAAAAGCTCCGGGATGTATGGGAGAGGCAGGGGGACGCCAGGCTGGACGGCGAGAGACAACAACTGCCTTTTCACATCAGCACAATGCCTCCAAATTACAGAGAGAGAGAGCAGACACAAGAGATGGAGACAGAGAGGCCTGGCAAGAGACCAGAGGCTCGTCAAAGTGTCTTCTGCTTAGACTTCACACTTACAAAGCGAAGACAACCAAATACAGAGATTAGATAAAAATCTTTAAGGAAGATTTACTTACTGAAGTGGATGTTCCTCTAATATTCTCTAATCACATCTGAATCTGAGCGTTAATCCAGAACTTTGTTATATTTCGTGTTTTCACTTTTTTCATTGGATTTTGATGGATTTTATTTTAAAAATATCTAATACAGCTCCTTCAACTATTCAGTTTTAAACATCTCATTTGAATGTTCACATTGGAAAAGTGAAAGGAAATGAAGAGACAGAAATGGAAAATGACATGTAACACGTCCTCAACTGGACACAAACTGTCGCTTGGCTCCTTTAACCCCTTAGCCACCAGGACGCCACTCAGTACTTAACTTCTAACAGTCTTTGCTGAACAAAAACCGTTTGACCATGACAGAGAATCCATCATCCCAAACACACACACAAACACAGGTACTATATGAATACATGCAGACACACTTTATGCACAGGGACTCCAGGAAGCACACACTTGACGTGAGTGGAAGCATGCAGTGGATGCATACACACTACAGTTTACACGCTGTATAAACACGCGTACTCTACATTAATGCACGCTCACAAACATGCCTCCTGTTGCATACACACACACTTGTATCCCACCATAGGGCCCCTGTCAAAGTGGCAGGCCATGTAAACGATGTGAGTTGACGTAAACAAGCGTTGTGTTGCACATGGTGTAACCGCTTTGGGTTCTCAGAGCTGCAAAGTTTCAAAATCAAGTCTGAAACTCAAGTCCAACCTGGCAACACATTTCAGCTTTTCAGCATTACATCCAAGTTTCTCCTGATGAAAAGTTAAACAGTGAATTAAAATCAGAGTGCGATGCTCAGAGTGGTTTCTTCATTTTTTCTTCGATACTGTGCAGTTAGTGGTTCTGTCTGATTTTTAGAGGGTTCATCTGTTTGTTGGTTTTTAAATGTAGGTTTTTCCTGTATAGAGAATGGAGACACGTACTCTACTTTTCACTGAGCAAACGTTTTTCTTTTCTTTTAAATTATTGAAAACATACTCTCATATCAGACCCATTTTGACATCACATCACTTCCTTAGAAATCAGAGCAAAATAACTTAATAAACAGGAACAAATATTGCACACTGTGAAGATGGCAGCAAAATATTAGTTTCCCATTTCAAGACACCAACTGATGGTATGCTTTCAACTGCATGACTGTGCAACAATAAGGCAGCTGTGACAAAAACAAATGCAGTTGTGATGTTTTAGATCAGCGGAAAAAAAACACCAGATAATTAAAAATGTTTTCTGTTACACAAACGAATGTATGTATGCACATTATTCCTGACTTTCCTTTCATTTTTCCTTTTTCTTGTGCTACCTGTAACACTGGATGCCTTCACTGCTCACAGCTCAGGTCCACACTGAGGTCATTACCTGTATAAACCAGTTCCAACTCTTTTGAAGCTCAAGAGTCGAGAAATTAAGAGAAGCCCTCGGCGGCCTGGAAAGTCGAAGAAACACATTAAAAAATCTGAAAGCCTGTGGAATTCATTGGAAAATCCTCTGCAATAATACAACGTTTATATGATTTCTATTAAATGAGCTAAAACATGCAAAAACCCAGATGATCCCTTTTACTGCGAGTATAATATTTCATGATCAGGTGCATTAATTCTTGGCCCGGTTGCTTTCGACCTACAGGAGCCACGCTACAGCTCAAGCAACCGCCCTGAACCTCCACCCTCCTCGCCGACACCCAGATGAGCTCCCCTGCTTCTGGGTCAAGTGATGTGAGGGAGCAGATCAGTTTGGGCCGGTGCGGGGAGAGACTAAACACTCGCCGTGGGGAATGTCATTGTTTTGGAGATCTTCAGGAGGGTTTTTATGTACTCAGCTGCTCTCTGGCCGCTGCGCAGCATCAGTGCTGAATCCCAGTTCCACGCCGTTTGCTGCTTTTCTGCACGATCAGGTCTACGCCACACACGCCGAAACTGAGATTTTTATTTTTTCTAGGGATGTCAGTCACCGTACTGCACTGACCTTTCTTTTCTTGATTATTCATGATATATTCTCATCTCTTCTTATGAGTAGTTTGTTCTAAACAGAAAATTAATCTGCAGCTATTTTGACAATAGATTGTTATCTTATCATTTTTAACCATGCAAGCATTGTGGCTCTAAGGATGGCAATGTCTGTCAGCCAGTCCGTCCACCACTTCGGTCCAGAGTGCAATATTGCATGTACTTGACAGATTGCCATGAAATTTTGTTACGACATTGTTGGTCCCTAGAGGATGAAATCTAATCACTTTGGTGATTCACTTTTCTTAGAGCGCCACCGTGAGGTTCACATTTGTGGTTTCGAGTGAAATGTCTCAACAGCTATCAGATGGTACATATGTTGGGACACACTTCTTGATTCATCAACAACATTTCAGCTAGCACCAAACACTAGAAAATGGAAATGAATTCTACTTAGCACAAGTGTTTGAAACTAGAGGCGATCTTCCTCAGGCCCTCAAAGGCTGTACATCTTTTTTCATGTGACCAAGATCTATCAGAGCATCAAGCGGTGGAGGAGTACTAAGAGGAACAGGGTGACAATGGTCAGTTGTTAAAAATCATAAACAGACCAAGTGCTTCTTTCATCACACTGGGTATCGTATTTTAATGCATTCCATTAGGAACTGGCACCCTCTCAATCTTTACACACTTCTTCTAAAAATCTATCTATCACTGCATGGAGGCATTCTGGATACGGGACCCGTATTAACACACCTAAGAAATTGGCTGATTTGTTATCGGTCTACGTGCAGGGGAAGGCTGAAGGCTGAAGGTTGTATTTTGTATTTTGCAGTTCCAGTCAAACAATGGCTCCTTCAGACTTCTCTCATATTGTAAGTGGTTTGATAAATGTTGACCCTTTGCCACAGCAAATGCATATATGTTATAAATGTGTGCTTAGCATGCGAGGTATGTGTACAGGAGCTCCTCCACGTGTAGTATGAAGGCCTCTGAAACACACCTGCACACGTTTGAGCCAATAAATCTCAAAATCCAACAGGCACGAGGAGATTTTTCGACATCAGAGAGTCCTGGAGTTTCATTCATTCTGTCCACAGAAAGGTGTCCTGACTGAAGCTATATGATGAAGATGTCGATGACCCGGTAGCTGACCCCCTCCTCTGCTCACACACAAATCCTCAGGACGCCTCCACAACTCCAGTCCGGCACTTCCAGCACCAAAGCCAAACGTGTGATGTGCCGCAGCGCTGTGACGGGGAGAGCGTCGCTCGAGTGTGACGGCCAAAGAGATGACTGTTTTCCAGCGACGTTGGTGGAGTTTTTTAGACGCTGCAGCGAGGACCACACAGAAGAAATGGCTCCTCTCCACCGGCTGACTGATGATTAAGCGAGACGTAGTGTATTTTCCTATGGCTCCATAAAGACACAAGCTGGGAGAGCCGTAAAAGACGGTGCAGAAAGACAATCGGCTGGAAATAAATAAAGCCGAGTGGGAAAGGAGGGGCGAACATGGGCGAACACTTTGTTTCTCACCAATAAAGATCCCAAACTTGGCCACTGTGTGTATTTTTCTTTGCTCGCTTATTTGTTCAAATGTCTAAGCTTGTTCGTCATCCTTTGTTAACTGGAGTGTTTTTCATTTAAGTAATGTGGCTTGAAAGTCGTTGAATCATTGAATTAATCCCTCTAGCCACAGCTTTGGCTTGTGACTGACATCACTGCTTAAAAAGGTAAAATGAGGAAGAAATAAGGGATTAAGTTTAGAGGATTATGAACTTTCCTTTACATATTCCAGCGATGATAAAGAGCTGTGAGATATAATACACCCCTATGAGGCGGCTCCTTCCAGTTCTTCTTCAGATTAATGGGCCGTGTTGGGAAAAGTGTGCAGCGAGGCATAGAGCATAAATAAGGTCTTTAAGTAGGCAGCTATGGCGGCTGTGGGCTCAGTGGACGGCTCTGTCTACACACAGACAAAGACCGAGCTGTGATTTACTGGTCCTACATTACAGCTCGGCTCATGCAGATAAAAGGGAGACGCGAAGAATGTGGTCCGTGACTGCATGTGATCTTCCAAAGTTACATAAACCACCGAGCGCTGTCAATGGAAAAGTTTCACCTCAAAGTCACTTGAGCACTTGGAGAAGTTTTGATTCCTGCCCGGACAGTGTTTTTTTTTTTTTTTTTTTTTTTTTTTGTTTTCTGAAGCTCACGACTAGAAATAAGGTCATGAATCCTGTAAAGTGGCTGCTTTGTTGGCTGGATGATGTAGACTGTCTGGGTCAGAGCTTAACCTCAGATGTAACCCAATCTTAACCCGCATTTTTACTTTCAATTTCAGTGCAGCTGTGCAACTTAAGCCAGCTGTAACTTAAAAACAAAACCTCCAGCTTCACAATTCTCCCCTATACAGCATACATTAACTCCCAGTATGATCTTACAGTACCAAGAGCTAAGCTAGAGGCGAGGCCTTGATATTATTATTCATTTATTATTTTTGGTGAATGGAAAATACGGTTCTTTTGGAAAAGCAAGGATATACGTAAAGGTCTTTGAAATGGATGACTGGCCTTCAAAGATTTGTAAAACTAAAATGCAGAACCTTAATTCATCAGTTTGGCTCCTCTGATTTCTCCTGAGATGTTCATGTAAAGAACTCTGTGTCTCCTTGAAATTATAGTTGGATACTACTAATCTGTAATGGCATATATGTTTTGAAGGAAATGTAATGCCGCCTGGATAGCGTTTGTTTTACTCAACATTATTCATTAACGTCTGGCAAGTCGCAAAGTGTTGGCAATGAACGTATTAGTACAATGTTCACGTATTTTTTTGTCTGTGCTTCGTTGTTAGTTCGTTGACAATAATAATTCATGATACTGCGTTTGAAGTACTTCAATTAATTCATAAAGCAAAAGCCAAAATACCTTCCTGACATGTTTGCTACTCTCTGAGGGTCAAAACTAAACAGTTTTTATGCGCCACATATCTGGAACAAATCCCCAGAAAACTCTGAGGTCTGCTCCAACTCTTAGATCTTTAGAATTTAAAATAATTGACTTTTACTACATTAAACTGCTGCTCTTTATTCTATTTTGTTCAGCTAGAGCTAATTATCATGTATTTCTTGTTCTACTCCTTTTAAGTCCTATTTCTATCTGTCTTTTTGTATCATCTTGTGTGTTTTTCCACATGTAGTTTTAATGCCTTGCATAAAACACTATGGGCTATTGGCTTGCTGTGCAAATACACTTGATTCGCTGTGATCATGGATGGTTGAATGGTGTGCGTGCCACTTTCAGTGAAGTCCATATTTACAGTATGTGGAGCCCAAGACGAGCAGATGTTGTTTTTAAAACAGCTAATGAACATAAAACAATGAGGCGGGTTTAACATCAAATCTTAACCTGGAGAGTGAATTTACCGTCAAAGTGAACGTGCAAACCCTGAGAAAGAGTTTTGCTTGTACTTTGTCTTAACTAACGGGGGCGAGTCCAGCTGCAAGAAAGCTACAAAACTACACAATTCCTGTGGAAAACACATCTAGTCAGCAGCTATGTTGGTGACTCATCTTGGAGCTCAGACTGAAGCGAAAACAGGCCAGTGATGATCGGACACAAACAGATTGCTGTTTCAGATTCCTCTGTGGATTCCCTGAGCAGGAGGTGAGCAGAAGAGTTAATTTAGCATTAAGAGCTCATTTTAAGTAACCCTGAAACCATGGCAGCAGATGCTCTGCCGAAGACTGCGGAGATGTTAAGGGCTGGAGGGGTGACTGTGCTGTAACATACCACAGCGGACGGGAGTCAGCGCACTTGATCCATGAATTTAAGGGCTGAACAGTGAATACCACCCACTGAATACCACACACAGCTGTGCTGCTGCTGCTGCTGCTGCTGCTGCTGCTGCTGCTGCTGGGGAGGGATGACGCATCAACATGCCTCCACCAGCAGAGCGATAACAGATGGAGATACGGGAGTCAAAGCTCCTAATCCAAAGGTGTTATGTGTTGGTGTTGAATTTGTGTAACCCTTCACACAGAAAACGAGGGGTGATATTAAGTGGTCTTATCCCCTCTTCAGGTGGCAAATATATCACAGCTCAGATCGAAGGCTTCAGCAGGTTTTTCAGCACATACATTATCGGCACAGTAGGTCTGTGATGACACTAAAGCAGCCAGTCATTGCGTCGCTTCAAGAGGATTAAAATTTTTCTCTCAGCAGTTAAATACAGACTGTGCTGTCTACTTTCTATGTTTAAAGGAATAGTTCAACATTTCAGGATGTAAATGTAAACTTAATGTACAATACAGGAAAGGCAATTTAATGCAACAAAGCCCTCCTTAACTGTGACACTTCGAAAAGACATGAACAGAAATAAATATACAATTAATCTTTTAAACTGAAAACTCAAGTTCTTTGTAAACATATGGTAGATTCCCAAATGTCCCCCTGCTGGCGATGGGTACAATATTATCAATGCTACTACTCTTATTGCTACTCCTTATCACTTGGATTGTTAATGGTTGTTTTCATTGGTAAATAACTGTTTTAAAAAAACAAAAAAACAAACAAACAAAAAAAAGAATAAATTGAGTTCAGAAAGAACGAATACAGACATCACTCGGTATCATCAGTGTCTTCAGACACAAGTTTTGAGACCAAAACCAGCACTGACCAACTGCTGGTAGACATATTTTGCTACCTTTGGATAAAGCCATGCTAGTCGTTTCCCACTGCTTCCAGTCATTGCGCTAAGCTAAGCTAAGTGGCTGCTGGCAGTAGCTTAATATTTAGCATTATTAAGTGCCAAAGTGGAATCAATATTCTGAGCTAAATCTCAGCAAGAAAGCAAATATGAGAATGTCCAGAATGTCAAACCACTAAAGACTACTTCTATATTTTTACTTAAGTTTGAATGAAAGACCAACACCCTCTCTGGAGTGATATCATATGACGGGGTATATCTGTTTCAGTTTAAGTAAAGCTCTGCTGTAACTCTTGGCAGTAAAACAATAGAAATGTACCTGCTCTCCCACTCTGACTCCATTTTGAGCGCTGTCGAAGAATCAGTCATCGGCACCACAGAAGAAGAGATCTGCCAAGTGAAGGAGGTCTTGATTTAGTAATCAACTGAAATAACAGCAGAGAGCAAAACAGATCTGTGTGCTGACGGATCACTTTAGCGAGCGCCATGATAAATGAATACCGTGATGAATGTTGTTAAACTTCGCTGTGATCGGTTGCAGATCGGCTCCGCTGTTACAAATGAGCTCACTTTTTCGAGGGATAAATATTATCTTTTCAAAGTGGAATGCTTACAGTGCAGCAGCGGAGGAGAGCCTCTCCAGCTAACAGTCTTTTCCTGAGAAAAGTCTTTGTTAGCAGGGCAAGCTGAGGTGAATGCTGAATGATGTTATGTAGACAAAACTCAGTGTGCTGAAACAGAATATTTTCATAGATAAGCACAGACAATGTGCTGAATGGTTCGAATGCTGGTGTTCATTTAAAGGCAGACACAAAGACGGCCTTAACGTTTGGTGAAATAACACAGAAGAAGCTCGAGATCTGCTGAACAAAACAGGCTTATCGGACTTACTCGACATTACCTTCTCCTGCAGTAAAGTTACACTGATACAACCCCAAAAGATGTACATTTACACATATTCTACAGCTGCTCTCTGAAAGCTGTATGAAATAAAAAATATTGAAAGGACATAAAGCGAGATTTACTGTCTTACATACATCAGTATATTATTTTTACTGTAACATCAACATATAGTCCATAAGTCCAGCCTACATTACAAAAGATACTGTGTTCATATTCAGGGAAATAACTTTGCAGCTTGTGTCTAACTACGACTTTTATAAAGCATAAAGTATAATACTTCATTTTATATGCTGAAATCAAGTATAACAACATTTAGACAGTGGTAGAAGAAGTATCCAGATACTTTACTCTAGTAAAAGTTACTTTAACACATTGTACAAGTGCGACATTACAGGTAAAAGCCATGCATTTGCATTTTACTTAGTAAAAGTACAGAGGTATTATCAGACAAATATTTGAAGTAGTCAAAGTTAAAGTACTCATTTTGCAGAATGTCCCATTCAGGGTGTTATATTACAGTAGGATTATTCTTATGCATGTATTAAAGCTTCAGCTGCATTTTAATGTCGTAGCTAATTTTAGCTACTTCATGTTACATTATACTTTTCATACCTTATATACTGTCAGTTTCTTATGTAACATTGCATCATGTTTAACAAGCTTTCATTATGTAAAATATGAGTCGGCAGAGTAACTAGTATCTATAGCTTGTACATAAAAGTATAAAGTTGCATCAAATGAAAAGATTCAAATAAAGTATGAGTACATCAAATCTGTGCTGAAGCAGGTTTTTATCATCAAACCTGAAATAAGCAGGTAAGTCCCATTGAGAGCATAAAATGTCCTTTTCAAGGGAGCCCTGGCCAAAAAAAAAAAAAAAACCCACACAAAAGTACTGCATTTGGATACTGCATAAAACACACGGAACATAAAACATGAAAATGTCTTTTATTTGTCTCCTGCAATCAATGTATTTCAAGCACTGTTCTTTATTGTCTGTTCATTCTGTGTTCAATCAGTGGGGATTGTCGTAAATAGAACACATTACAGAGAGCACTTTGGTAAATATGGCCAGAATTGGTCATTAAATTGCCTTTTATGATCCAACTGCTCTCAAGTGTCTTCATGTATTTTTATGTCTGGGCCTCTTTGGAAGCCTTATTTTCCCATTTGACGTGTAATTTGGGAAAATGACATAATCATAGTAACATTAACTGGACAAAAATTGGAGGGTTAATGCTCAGTAACTTTTATTACTTTAAAAGGGAAATTAAGAAAATTGTGCGAGCTGGTATTTCCTTAATGGCTTAATCCCTAATTGGGTTTTTATAATTGCATCAAGTACAGCTCTGTGGCCTTCCTGCTGTTCGCATCCTAAACAAAATCCCATCACTAGTTGCTCTAACTTGTGATTGCTTTGTAATTCAGCTCTCTAGAGTCAAAGAGACACTATAGAGTCATACAAGTTGTTGTTTGGAATTAATTCTAAGCACATTTGTTGCAATACAAGTTTTATTAGGTTTAAAGTACATTTGGTCTGTTAAACTGTATCCAGACCCAAGGGGAGATTGTGCTATAATCTTGTCTGGCAATGTAACCACAATATGTAATGTAGCCACAAGAGGGGGCCAAAGTACTCAGATTAGCTCTCACATGAGCCAAAGAAATGGCCTTCATCTCAACAACAGTTGTATTTTATTCAAGTAGAATATTAAGATGTGTGGAGAGGAAGTATTTCACAGGTTCAGTGCTGAGTATTTGTTGGAGAATCAATTGGTTTCATAGTGTGTTTGTGCATAGTTTGCTCCAGATACGCAATGTTCTACTTTATCTTCATAGAAACAGATTAGATTAGATAAAATAAGCCTTTATTGATCCCCAGAAAGTAAATTCAGGTGTTGCAGCTGTACAAACACAGAAACAAGCACACATAAGTAAAGAAAAGTAAAAAATGATGAACATGACAAAATATTACATATATAAGGAATATATAATATCATGCAATATTACAGATTAGGAACAAAGACAAAAATATGGCTGCAATAGTTTGAAGATGGTGTGCCGGTTAGACTGACTTAAACAATCTACGAGGAGCGAGGATGAGGAGGGAGGAAGGCATTAATCCAACAGTAGAGGGAGACATCAGCTGACAGCAGAGGACAGAGTGAACACTAAAGCAAAAAGGCTGATCAGTGGTCTTTGAAAGTAAAATACAATAATAACACATGATTTTCAAACTGAAGCATTCTGCAAACCAACAGTAACTGATTTCATTGCAATCAAACTAATGTGTATTGAGTGTGTACATTGTGTGTTGCGAGTGTGCGTTGGTCTATAATTACACTGTATAATATTAATCATCATGATCTCAGTGACACAACTTGTTTCAATAACTGACTTCTGTAAAAATGAATCACAACTCAATGCATGAACCTTTCCAACTACTGCTACTACAAACAATACCACTGTTGCAGTACTGTGCTTCAAGCTCTACATTCCTACAACCATGAGAAAACTCCAGCTACCACTAAAAGTACCAGTGAAGTACTCTCACACATCAGTGCAACATTAGCACCAGTACCACTGAACTACTGCTGCTGCTCATTTTATTGTTCATCATATGATGATTTAAGGGTCACATGTTTTAGTAAAAATGTTCCTCCATTTGTTCTTCTGGTTGGATAATTTGAAACTTTTCTGTGACCTTGTGATTTTATTTTATTATGATCTTATTCTTACAGCCTCATGAGGTCTGGGTACTTGCATGTACATGCCATAATAACGGGCACTGGACTAGTATAATCACTACAAATAAGAAAGCTGTTATGCTGCTACAAATAGCAATACCAATGTTAATTACAGATCATAAGGTGTAAATAGAAAGAAAACATGTCTATACTCCATCCATGATAAGACCTACTTATAGACCTTGCAGTTATTGCAGAGGAGTCTGGACAGTAATAGTCATTTAAATAACACAATGTGGGTTTATTTTAGATCACAAAAGGAAGAAGTGGCTGCAGTGGCTGTTTCAGATAATCAGAAAACAGAAAGATAAGAGAGGGAGAGGCGATTAAATGTGACTCATGAAATGTGTTGCACGTCATCGACACCGTCTCCCCGTCACTCTGCACTGCGCTGTTACACTATCTAATCACACAGAAGCACCAGAACGACACTCAAAAAACCTACATTTGCTGTGAGGAGTGATATCAAAGTGCAAAGAAACACTTGGCTTGTACGCGCAGACAGAAATCCCTGTTTTGCATACAAATAGATCTGATCCAGACACGACTGATCAGATAAATCAGTGATCAAGAGTTTAAGAACTAACCCCAAATGAGACCGTTTCAAAGCTACCTAAACACTGGACGCCTCGGGCAAAGAGCTGCCTGGAGTACAGAGAGAGACGCAGAGGAAAGTTCAACAAAAATTTAACAGATTTTACTCACATCCTGTGCATCTAATAAGGGCCTTTGTTGGTTTCAAAATCGATTATCTGATTAAATCACTGAATCTGTATGCCATACAATACTGTGGATCTTCATCTGTACACACATACTTTCATTATTATGTTTAACACCTAACATATATTCAGTATTTATAGGCAGTAAATAAACACTTAATATGCTTTCCATGATAGATAATACATCATATGCTATAATGGTGCTTACAACTGTAAGCACTTGTACATTTTTAAGAATTAGTAATGTGATGATGATTTTCTTCCCAACTGTTAGACGAGATGTTTGATACCACTTTCATATCTGCACAGTCAGTAGGAAGGTACAGGCAGGAGATGGTTAGTTTATATTAGCACAAAACCTTGAAACAGAAGGAAGCAGCTCGTCCGGCTTGGTCCAAAGATGACAAAATCAGCACCTCTAAAGATCACTAGCACTTTCTCCCTGTTTGCTGTCTTTATGCTAAACTAAGCTAATCAGCTTCATTTTTGGTGCACAGATACAAGAGGTGTATCAGTGCTCTAATCTAAACCTCAAATTATTCCTTTAAGTGTTTATCAATGTACTGGTCAACTATTATTCATTCTTGGCCAGAGAAAACTAATTTGTTTTAATCTGTAATTATCTTTAGCTTCTCAAATGTGAGCATTTTCACTGTTTTAGATCGTTGTATACTTTGGGGTTTGGTAGGAAAAGGAGACCTCACGTGAAATTGGATTGAAAATAATAAAATATTTGCTGGTTAATCAATAGTGCTTCATTGGCTGCAGGACCATCTGCACTCCTTCCAACTACATTTGAGTGTCCTATACATGGAATATTAACTGTTTATATACAGCTTTTAATTGAAAAACAGAAAGGGTTCAAATAAAGTGTAACACTGATGGCTAATAGTATGTGACTTATCCCGGTCGTTGTGGTCTAAATGCTGAGTGACTCACCTCAGTGCATTACAGTGTGAACAGATGCTGGACATGAAGGGCCACACTGGACCAGAGTGTCTTCGATGTCAACATCGCGTTCTTTGGAAACATTAAAATCTCTCTGACTTCTACAAAAGTGACAGTAATTATATCTGGCTGTTATTCTGAAAATGAAAACCTGCTTTCAGTTACTTTTCAGAGACTGCTGTAAAGAAACACACCAACTCTCTCAGTGACTACTAATAATAACGTTTAGCTGCAGAGTTTATGTCCTTTGAAATGAAGACTGTATTTTCTGTATAAGACTGCTGGTACTCAAGAACAACCTGAACAGTGTCTCCATTCATTTCAAATGTTGGGAGTGATTTTCTGACCTCAATACTATTGAGTGCGCCAAAAAAGGCTTTTTAAGTGTGTGTAAAAGCAACATTTTAGCCCATTTGATGACATAATTTTTACAGCCACCTCTTTTGTCTGACAGACACTCGAATATGCAACCAGTTACAGTGTTTAGACTTGGTGATAATGTGACCAATGTAACTGCTGTATTTGCCGCTAAAAGCTCAGCACAGGTACTTGTCACATTTTTGGAAGCAACTTAGATGCTGGTGATTTATTTCAGCTGTTGGTTGCCAATTTTGTCAATAAAAGAAGCATTTCTCAGCTTTACTGGTACCCTGCTCTGTCCTGCTTGCAGTGGCTGGACTCTACCAGAAAATACACAGAACTTATCAGCAGGTTCCTCCAGCTGCCTTCCAGTCAAGTACCCTCTCCTCTGTAAGATAAACTCCCGTGTATTAACGTGCACTTTCTGGATATTCGGCAGCGCAACAAGCTATTCAGTTCCTCACCCGAGTATTTGTTTCCCCCCTGAGCTTCTATTGTTGTGATATGCAGCGAAAAGATAAGTGAAACTTATTTGCATCAACACACTTGATATTTTGATAGAGGCCCATTTTTCTTTTGTCTTCTATCTTCAGGAGGATTACATTTCAAGGAATTTTCATGAAACACCATTTAAGAGCGTCTGATAAGGCCTCCTTTGGACAGAGATAAGAGCCTATCCACACACATTAT
Organism: Chaetodon auriga; assembly: GCF_051107435.1. Classification (NCBI taxonomy): domain Eukaryota; kingdom Metazoa; phylum Chordata; class Actinopteri; order Chaetodontiformes; family Chaetodontidae; genus Chaetodon; species Chaetodon auriga. Next base: position 21,341,286 of record NC_135082.1, on the reverse strand, counting down.
TGATCCTCCTCTGACCGGTTTGTGGAAGAAAGGCTGGAAGGGGTAAAGCACTTGTCAAACAGAGAGCTGTACCCAAGAGAGAAGAGGTGGAGATAGAGCTGAGGTATACAGTACATGGAAATGAAGACGAGACAATGGAGGGAAGGGAGGGAAAAAGAGAGGCAGACGGGGACTATTTGTATCAAATAATTTATTTCCTGTGAACCACTTCGAGATGCTTTAAGTGTGAGATGAGTTTTTCTCTCCTCTTTCATTGTGATTACAGATGAACATGACGGCAGTTTGACACGACCGAAACAGTAGCATATGGCTACAACTAGAAATATTCTTTATTATTGTTTAATCAGCAGATTTTCTTGATTAATGAATTAATCATTTTGCTTAAAAAAAAAGTCAGAAACTGCCCGTTGTAAATTCCAAGGTCAAATCGCTTGTTTCACTAAACTTAGAGATATTTAGTTTACTATCACATGTGACGAAGGAAAATATCAGATCTTCACATTTGAGGCTGGAACCAGTGAATATTTGGCATTTTTGCTGGAAAATAACTTCATTCCACAGCAGAAGGTTTCTTGTGCAGAATGCAGATATTAAATTCATCACTTAATCACTAAAGAACACTATTTTTCCACAGTGACAAGTAAGTGATGCCTACAATCCAGGATTAAAAAGTCAAAAAGTGCAAATAGAAGCTTGCAATCTCTTAATACATTAATGTGCTTATTCATAGCTTTTAAGTGCCCTCTGTGCATAATACTTAATTATACGTAACAGTTTCTGATCAGTCTGTCTCTCCACTAAAATGTGTTTGGTTTGATCGTTGCAGTTGGCGGTGCGTCTCCCACCAGCAAGCTTTCCTCCTGAAGCAACACACTCAGCCCCGCTTTCATCCTATAAGCCTAAAAAAATATAATAATCCAACATCTGCTGGACAAGTTAAGCTAAATTGCCTGTGTCCCAAGCCCATCCTAAGCGTGCCTCAAGCACGATGCACAAAACAATGGAATTGGCCTGTGGCGATCGCTGAAGCCGGGAGAAAAAGCGTTGTCGTGTCGTGGCATGCCAACAGTGCACCCTTGCTGCGTGCTAGATGGCAGATGCACACTGGGGGCCGATGCACATGACCTTCTGCTATCAGAGCAGACACGCTCATTTATCACCCGCAACCTTGAATCATTGTTTTACTCAGCTTGAGCCCTTATGCTTCTGCTCACGCAAAAAATAGAATAAGTGCATTTTGGTTTGAGGCAAGAGCAGAGTCAGACAGCAGAACTGCAGAACGGCTCTCGCTCTGCCTTGGTTTACCACCTCTGTTACTGAAATCCTCTCCATATCACGTCCACGAAATGTGCTTAGATTTTTTTTTTATCTTGTTTTTAACGAGGTTTTCTTTATCTGGCTGCACCCTGAAACATGGAACCATTACACCTAGGAGGCTCCTTTTTGCATTGTTTTGAGGAGATTGGATTATTTATGATGCAGCAGGGTTACAGCTCATAAACCTAATGAGGATTCTAGGGATGTATGTGTGTGTGTGCGTATGTGTTTATTGTCTGCGTGTGTGAGAGTGTGTCTGCCTGTGAGCTACATCACAGACAAAAGACTTGGAAGGGTCTTTGGAGGTAAAAGCTGGCAGATCACCCACTGTTTTACAGATCTGCTATAGAGTGGTAGAGCACAGAGCAACAAAACACAGCTGACAGTGAGGTTAGGCCAATGATGTTTGTGTGTGTGGCTTGTAAAAAGGCCAAAGATTACATTTTTTATTAATCCCTTCATTTATTTGAATTGTGCTTGTGTAAGAGACAGGCCTTTATTTCCAATTCTCACTTTTATTAGTATAGCTTCTGACCTAATTTGGTACGAAGTCTGCCTGTTTTCTCATCTGCTCCTGTTCTGATTTGCTGTGAACAGAAACTCAAAATTTCCTCCATGTTTCTTTGCTGTCTCTATGAATTAAGGATATTGCAAATTTCACCTGCACTTATTCCATCAGTATGACAGCCATCTTGCAATACTCATTACTTTACTGCTGGAGTTTCTAGTCTGGAATGGAAAATGATTTCCTGTTTCACATTTAAAGCCTCTCAGTAGCTCAAAGGGCACAGGGCTTCTGGTTTTGGTAGGCTTTTATTTTGAAACCTCTGCAGAAAGGATTTTATTGACATTAAATGAAGACAATATATTTTATACTAACTAGGTGGTATAAGACAGGCGAGAAGAAATCTTAATTAGTCTTGGCAAGTCTCAACTGCCCTTTGGCCTCCCTAAAAATAAAGAAAGTTTCTTCCAGTGTGCCAAAACAAAATGATAGAAGCTACACTGGTAATCAACATGGCTCTACATAACATCAGCTGTGTTTCTGTCCTGTTTTAATTCACAGCCTGTGAGCAGTCTGACAAGCAGAATGAAGCACAGTTTAACAGCTCAATGATTAATAGTGTAGCCTGCAAAGAGGTATTGCAGTGTCAGCCGAGCGGACGTAAAATGATTGCGTTCTCTTACCCAGTCTTCCAGAGTGACTGACAAACAGCCCATTTCAACCAATTACACTCACTTCCTGTAAAATGCTCCAATTTGTGCACATGATTCACTCAACCTATCACTGCAGGAAAATGCAGAAATGATATTCAAGGCTGCAGCTGGGCATGTAAAATGAAAAGGTTCAGTGCCTGGTGGGACAGCAGAGGTAGCTGAGGGGGTAGAGAGAGAGAGAGAGGAAGAGCGAGAGAGAGAGGTGATGGATAGTCCAACTTCCTGCAGGAGAAAGGTTTGATTAATGGCCGTCCACTCGGCAAAACACACCAGCTGTGAGGGGAGATAAGTACCAATACAAAGAGCAAATTACTGTCTGTACTGTAATAATTAACCTCAGAGACCAGCACACACAGGAAGAGCAGGTTCCTTTTGAAACAGCCTCACTTCCTCCATCTCACAATAACTCCAAAAACAAAACAAAACAAAACAAAAAAAATCTCCTTTAACACTGAAACCTTGTTTTAGCTCCAGGATTTAAGGCTTTTTTATGGCTGGGTGAGCTGTTCCCAAAGATGTATGAGCAAATTACTGGCTGGAGTTATTTGAAAAGAGGGAGTCCATTGTGGAAATGACTGTCAACACGCTGCTGCCAAGCTCATCCCTCGGTGCAGAATGAGTATCCAAACAGTCTTCAGTGAGAAATATGGAGTGGAATAATTGCTTGTCATATGGTGGGCAGGAAGGGATACAAATAAACTAACTTTTTAGGGTTTGGACTCGCAGTTGTGGTTGGCTTAAGTGTTTGTAAGAGTTTCGATCCAGCTGGAGGAGCTCTAGAGCGAGATGTGTGTGAGAGGGGAGGGTGAAAACATGCTGCAAAATGTTTCCCTTTGTGCGCTGATGTTTCAACTAAAATATTTGATCAGATCTTAGAAAATGCAAGCAAGTTTGGGCAGAAAAGCGGAAAGCATTCCAGCTGCCTGAACCACTCACCGAGAATGTACATAATTATTCTTCATACCTCGAGTTCTCAGTGGTTTTAAACCCATAAGCCCCCTGAGTCTGGCCTCTCTAAAGTTAGTCTTTGATAATGGCTAATGACTGCGGCGGTGAATTCTTCAACCATAATATTATTTGAACCCGAGCTGATTAGAAACATGTGCCTGAGTGTTTGAGTGTCAGAACGATTTATGGGTCTCTCACTGATGACCTTTCCACTCAGTGTATACACTCGTGCCTTACATCGCTCCGGCGGACTCCCCACTGAGAGCTCACCTCTATTTGCTACAAGAAGCTCTGTTACTCCCTTCACTAGGTTGTTTGGGGTGGAGGTGTGTAGAGAGAGAGTGTGTGTGTGCGCGCACTTACAAACATGTTTAAGAATTATTTATGAAAGAATGTTAACTGGGATATGTTAATTTGTATTAAATTGATTTATGGTTCTGTAAAAATTGTAATTAAAACCTCAAACCTTCCCTGTGGAGCTGCTGATCAGCTTAACAGAACTTACAAAAGTTGCCTAAACTGTTTATCAAACCCTGTTAAATTCCTTCCTTGTGCATTCAGTAAAACAATGAGCACAAGGCAACATGCTGATTCATGAACTGCACAATCATTCCAGTGAAGGTAAATAATGCACGTTCATCTCCTCAAAGGTCTTATTAGATTTCTTTTGTAAATTCCACCGATCCAGCCCTGCAAAATTAATCACAGGGAATTAATGTTTGGTGCCCAGAGTGGAAATACCACAGCCAGCTGGATAATAAGAATGAAATGCTGCAATCTGTTTCATTAAATGCCATCAAATGCTCTCTGTTCAAACCATTAGTGCACATTTATTTTCCTATGGAGGGAATGTTTATGGATTGGATTTCTATCATTTAGTTTTATCAGCATTAGAGGCCGACTGCTTTTTGAAGCTGACGGCAAAGTCAATATTTCAGTTTAAAAGAAGTTGGTGGTGGTAATGTGCACAGAAGGTCTTGGGGATGCACACTATGTGTTTTGGTAAGTAACATGCAAATTCTTATTCTGTAAACACACAAATCCACCTTTAATAACAGCTGAGGATGACAAGGCGCACAGTAAACTTCACTGGAAATGTAATAATTATGAGTAACTACGAACAGGAAAAACAAACCAAAGCAATTTTGATAATTGATTCATCATTTTTACGCCATTTATCAAGCAAAAGACCAAACATCTGTTGGTTTCTGCTTCTCAGTTTCTCTGATTCTACATTGAATGACCTTCACGATTGCACTGTTGGTTGGAAAAAAAAAATAAGCAACTTAAACCTAAAAACTAATATTAATCATATCAACCATAATGAAAACAAATGTTATTTGCAGTCCTAATACATTATAATGTCTATGACAACATGTAACATATGCTGTTACCCAAGTATCTCTAATAAGAAGATACTGGCCATCCTTGATAAAAAGTAGGACATATTTTTTGGGTTGCCAAGTAAAAACAAAACATCATGTTGTGTCTGACATTTTAAGTGTAAATCTTGCCATTTCAAGTCAATCCTTTTATGCATCTCTCACTTAAAGGAAACAACACATGGAATCAAAGAAGGCAGCTGAGCAGGAGAAAGGCTATAGCATCTTCTACAATATACTTTGAACACTAACAAGCTGGAGAAAAAGCAATAATTAAAGCAACCAATTCTGAACTGATTCCCCTACGAGAACACAGCTCTAGTGATTAAAAAAAAAAAAAAACTTTCATATGGAAACAACATGGCTACAACAAGGGCATATTTCCGATATGAGATCGTTTGGAGTGGTCAGCACAGAGGAAGAAAAACGATGATTGCAGTCTTTGTATTTGAGGCTATCTGGCACTAACATATGCCAGTTGAACCGCAGGGAGACATGGACGTAAAACAGAACCGCATGCATATTGTGAAGGCGGATGTTTGAAGTGGCAAAGACCTCTCGCACTCACTCTTAAAGCCTGACCTTTACTGCTGCCCACCAACTGCTCCACGCACACTCGGCTCTCTCTGCGTTTATAGAGATAATCACCTCACAAATATGTGTCCGGCCCTCCACACCACGGTTCTGTTGGATCGCACCAGTGGCAAACACATGTGATAAATGATAGGCCTCATTCGCTTTATTAGCCCACCAAGAGACTTGAAGGGCATGCGGACTTTTTTTTTTTCCCTATTCCTATTCTGTGTTTACTGTGGTTTCTCCCACCTCAGATTGGGTGGCGGGTGATATTGTGGGATCAAGGGGGGGGGGGGAGGCTGCCCTGCTCTTCATGCTGGTTTCCTTACAGTCCCGTCTTATTAATGAAAGCCTCTAAAATCCTGCCTTAGCAGGAGGGGAATAGGAGTTCGGCAATGCCCCAGCAACTCTCAACAGTGCTCTATCAAGAAAAAGACATAAGGCAAATGGAGATAGAGGAAAGGCATTAAAGCTAAAAATAGTGTCGTGTTTTTCTCCCAAAGTGAGGCAAAAACTGGGTTTCATCTCTGCATGGAGCATGCTGACAACGCAAAAGTACTGACAAATACAGAAAACGACACAGCTGTTATTCAACCACGTTTGATCACAGCTGAGCATTAAGCTGTATGTTGATGTGAGGAGTTATTTCAGAGGGGCTGGCAGAAGTCGCAGCCTATAACAGCACAGCGGAGGCTCGCTGCAGAGATGTCCCTTTGTTTGTTTAAAGGGCAGGAGAATCGATGGCCCCGTTTTTTGAGGCATGGCTCTGACCTCTCGCAGTGGCACCTGTATCAATCACAGGCCGGCTTCGTTCTCTGCCTCACTGCTCGTCACATTTGTCTCTCAGGCTCGCGACCGTGAACGGAGGCTGTCTATCTACTCTCAAATGTCAGTCTACACTTCATGCCAGCTGTCAGCTGACACCGAGTAATACATAAACAGCTTTAAAATGTGACAAAAACAACTCTCGAGGAGAAATCTATTGAAGGAAGAAATTGATTTTGGAGAAAGATTTAAGTGTTTGCTCTGAGGCTGCGAGGCCGGTGCAGGAAAAATGAGGAGCCAAACCTCTCTGTGTTGTATAAATGGGAGGTAATTTAATAATATTCTGACAGCTGAACAGCTCTTTCCGCTGAAATTCAAAGGAGCTCAAAAGGTAAACTTATTCGGATATGGTATTGCTTGGTGTTGTGTTTGTTATCTTTATAAATGCAGAGTGAAATTCATTGATTTTACAGAATTTCCACAAGCACGCACTTGTTTTTATTGATCTGCAGGTCTCCTGAGGTCGGAACACCTGCGTATCACCCAGCCGATGTGACTGTAAGACAGATTTTGGCATAAATGCTCCATCTATTAAGCTTGATTATTCTCCAGAGATTTAATGATTTTTGATTTTTAATTTAGTTCAAATGTCCCCATAAGACAATGAAAGTAGCTGCAAGCTACACTGACAATGTCTGTTGTCTACTCTGAATTGCAGCGACATTAAGTCAAGAACAACAAATCTAATTCAATTTTCATGATGCTTCATGTCATTCTGCATTTTAATGTGGCAGAACAGAAAGGCAGGTTTCTTCTGGAAGCAAGAGCTGCAGACAAATCTACTGTAGATACAAAAGAACACATCAAAGAGTGAAAGTTCCCCCAAACTTTCTCATCTCACTTTCAGGCTGTGGACGATTTAAAGGCTGTTGAATATGTATCACCATATGTAAGCGCCCGTTTCACAGACCCTCAAGAAAACAAAGTCAGACCAAACAAAATTGTCCAAGGGGGCACTTTGATGGAACTGCATGCTAACTCACCGTGGTAACAATCCGCTCGCTGTGTTGATGGATTGGACCACAGTTAATCTGTATGTATGGCCGATCCTTATGAGGCCACATTGTAATCACCCAGCCAGTTCTCAGCGATCCAGGACTCCTGTCTTGGGTTGAAAGAGAGGGATGATTCCCATTATGGAGTAATTAGTCTTGTTGTCACCGCTGGACCTTGACAGTGAATCCACTTGCCGGGGCTCTAAAGGGATTTGGATGTTTGCGACTTCTGAATCATAATCAGTAGCGCCTTTACTTGCCAAGGACGACACCCTCAAATTTAAGTCGCGAGCAGCAGCACAGACGTCATGGCTGTCAGTCGTGACGAGTAATGTGAGCCAAAGTTTCTCCTATAATGTCATTTTATTTTCTCTCTTGTGGTACTTTAAACTTTCTTGGCATACCAGTACTACAGTATTCCAGTGTGGGACCTGTTTGCGGGTGCATCCTTTACATTTCCAGTATTAGCAACCTGCTGCAAACTTTAACAGCTTTAATTTAGTTTGTCTTGTTATTATGTTCTGTATATTGATGACAGGATGCATCTGCTTTCATGTGTTATTGGCAGGAGCTGAATCTGCTCTCCTGTTCGGTCCGTCAGTTATGATAGCATCAATATGTTTGCCTGAATCTTCATTATGGCAGGCAGGAGTGATCATTTCAGCAGGGATGGTGACAGAATAAAGTTTAGGAGTTTAACTTTTCTTCCTCTGTCATATGACTTTAAAGACACAGTGAGAAGCAAAAAAAAAAAATCATTTTCCAAGTTCCCTTTCTGTGTCCCTGCGTTGTTCTACAATTTCTTGGTCCCTTAGCAGAAATGTCAAGAAAGGAAAGGTTCTTACACTTATTGTCCTTATTAAACTGAAAAATACAACCATACACCCTCTGAATTCAAGTTCCTCTGTTTCACAGAAGTAGGACGAGCTTAATTGCATTGTTAACAAAAAGATATCTCCACAGCAACAAAATAAAATTCACCAAATCCATTTTGATTAGTTTCAACAATCTTTTCCCACTCATCCCATTTTCTCCGGACTCTGATCTAACTATATGTTTTATATGAATGTCGGCATATTTTCATTGTCTAAGCTAAGATGGTGAAGCTAATATCCAGAATATCTTACTTATCGGCTTCGATTTGGTAAAACTTAGTGAGTAATTTCATGTCTGACACGTGAGATACATATGACAGCCAGATGATGTAGAAAGGCTGAGCCGAAGCTGTTAATCATATCAAACACTGTAAAGTTCTCATGAAGGTGACTGCAGCTCTTAAGATAATATTTTCTCTTAGAATGAGCCGTAAAAAGACTGAAGCTCATCCTTCAGTCTCAAGGGATCAAATCTGAGTCTGAGACCTTTGTCTTGTTCTTCCAACCTCTCCACTCTGTTCTGTGCCTCTCAAGTGACAGGCTGACGCAATGAACTGACTTCTTTGTTTCACTACTATCGATGTGCAGTTTATATGAAAATGACACCTCAAAATGACATCTTGACTAAATGAAGCAGATGCTTTAAACTGCAGTTAAACTCTCCAATTCATCCCAAGTGGAGATGTTTTTGCTTTTATTTCAAGTTTCAATATCCTGCAGTTATTTTTGCAGCGTCAGTCTATCTCTGAAGTTGCAGAATATCAGAGACTCGGGTCAATTATTTTCACAGCTCTTATTGATGACCCCAGCTCTCGCCTGTAAATGGCTGTAATTGCCACATTTAAGGTGCAGAGTTATATTTGAGATTAAGCCTCTCTGAGGATGAAGTCAATTTCCCTACAGGGTCGTCACAGAGTGGAGATAAGGATTTTTGCAGCGGAAATACTTTACAGCTAATGTACTGTAGGTTCCAGTTTCACCTCTGTAAGTCTCACATTGATTTCAACTTAATTATTCCTCTCCTATGAGATAAAATCCATCTGGTGCTTAATGAGAGTGCTTCATGTGCAAACGGACTCGTTGTTACTCTGAGGCATCTACATGAGTGTTGCTATCACCTAAAAACAGTCAACGTCTGTAGATGGGTTTCCAACAAGGTTATCATAAGGTAGGCAACAGACCAGAATTAGTGAGTGCTAACGTGTAAATCAACATTAGAAGTTGTTTTTGTTCCAAAAATGTGCAAATCGCAAAAGTAATTCATGGAAAAGGGTAAATACCCCCGGAAGGAAACCTCTCTTTTAGCTCTTAATTAGCAATTAACATCTAGCAATCTGGTCAGAGTAATAGATTTTAATAAGGTGCTGGATAGCTCTGCTTAGAAACTGGTGAGGAAGAGACAACGATTTTAAAGCAAGACAGCTCACACAGCTAATGAATATTTAACGTTTGTCAGGCTCTGTGATCAATGTCTTGGTGATCAGTTTTCGTACGGAGCTTACATGAGGACTTGATGACAGCCGATAGATGGGATGATGGATGACTTTGGATTGAAAATGCATCACATTTACACGTTTCAGAGAAATAAATCACAAAAACAGTGTGCAGAGTCCACTTTCATAAATCCCTGCAGCTGACAAATAGCATTTAAATCATGTATTGACACAGTTTCTCGTGAGTGAGGGTTTGCCTCTGAAAGGGCGTCTACTTTGAGCTGATATAACATTCAGCATGAGGAGGCTTCTGTGATCTTTAACTTGTGCAGGAAGCAGCAGGCATTTTATTTATGCTTCATACATACATTCTCACTACCTGCAGGAGCTAATTTTGCATAGTTTGGGTTAACATCATCACTGTTTCTCACTGAAATTCAATTATTTGGCATTTGGCAATAAATACTGTGAATGAGTAATCGGTTGCTATCATCGTTTTTTGAGCCGTTTTCGAGCAGCACAGTTATGATTGGCATAGACGTTTTCTCACTACGATCTACCTCCAGGTAGCCTGAAATCTCCAGCTCTGCAGGGTGACGTTTCTGCCAGTTTCGGCCACTTTACACAAGTGCAAAAAAGAAAAATTTTAACTCACACATTCTTGCATCGTACAAAGTTACCTGTCAACAGTAATTTCACTTGATTTCCAGCAAGTTGTATTATTTTAATACTGAAAACGTCTATATATAAGATATTAAGACATTGCAGGAATGAGTTTTCGACCCTGCATACTCACTTTTTTGTTTGAAAAAAAAAAAAAAAAAAAAAAGTCTCATTCAAGCAGGTGCGTTCTACCTGCTGTGTGCTGCTGTTTGGTGTTACGTCTTTTCACATGAGACTGAATCCAGGACCACAAAGTGAGATGCTCTAACTAGATGTGAAATATCCCTGAGAGACTTTAGCTTGATACTCATACTGATGTCTTCATGCCTGCCTGATAGCTACGATCACTGCGTGATGTGATAGAAGGTGATGAGGAAAGGAAGTCAAAACACAGAGCTTTTCATAATTATTCCCTCAGAGTAAAGAAAAATATTTCAAACAGCTTTGTTTTTAACGCATGTAGCAGTGCTGCAAAGCTCATTTTTCAGGATGTGCTAAATCAAAGCAGTGGCATGCAGCAGTAATTGTAACTGAATGGCACCGCAGCACAAAAAGCCTCTTTTGAGCTGATGTATTGTATTTCAACATATCACTCATTGTCGCAGCAGTTCTTTCTGCTGAAGCTGCTCGTACGGTGCGAGGCGTGGCGGCCTTGAGGTGACAGAAAGTGCTGAGTTACTTTTCCAGGCTTTCGGTGTGTTTACTTGATCCCCATCAAAAATCCAGCTGCACTGAAAAAAGCCCCGCGTTCCCTTTTGACAGATATTTCATGGCAAATCTACAAAACAGCGAATCTCAAGCTCAGATTTATGTCTGTCCTTAAGCGACTTAATGTCTCAGAAAGAGGAAATAATTTTGAGATAACAAAACAATGAAGCCTGCTGGATGTCAAGAATCAATACAGTTTGTTACAAGTTGAAATCATTGTGTGGGGGTCATTGATTCCCAATAGGTGCAGGACTCACTGCAGTAGCTCTTGCATGTAGCCCTCACTTCTCTCTCTAATTGTCTCTCTAGATGCTACTTAATAAACATAGCCATCTGTCTTTTTAAATTAGCTTGGAAGTGCGTGCAGAAAAATAAAACAAAAACATAAGCGTGTCATCCCAGAGGCCAGCCGCATTAACACATCAACAGACCCATCAATAGTCCATTGGCAAACTGTAATGTCCTCTTACATCACTGACTTCACTGGTATGATGCGGCTGACAAAGACTGACAGCGGCTCCACACATCAATAGTTTTTCACTGCCTGTCAGCGCCAGTCAATTGAATTAAGAAAGCGGGGAGACGTATTGTTGAGCAAATATGCTGTGAAAGTGGCATTGCCTCTGGAGCTGCTGGTTGGTGAAACTTTCTTCCGAAATGTCAACTTTCTAAGGACACTTCTGAGTTTGTTCAATGGAGCTTTGAAATGGTTTCATCAGCTGGAGATCAAATTGTCTTCTCAAGCGGCAGAGAACAAAGTGCAGAAATCATTTGACCCCAGTGAAATCACTGGCATCACATACAAGAGCATGTAATGGCTTGAGCGTACGTGTTGGCAGTAAATGGACTACATGATAAGTGTTTTGGAATATTTACTTGATGTGCAGTTATAGGAAAAGTACAACACAATGGGAAAAATGCTAATTTTTCTTCTCTCAGAGACAAGAAGCTGGGAATCACTTTTATGTGTTTTACACATGGAGCTGAGTCGGAAGACAATTAGTTTAGTTTAGTGTGAAGACTGGAAGAAGCAGCTGGGCTTGGTCCACCTACCAGCATGTCGAAAGCTTAATTAAAGTGGTATCTTGCTTTTTCCAATTCATACACAAACAGGAATTCAGAAACTATTGGTGGTTATAAAGGGAATTGAGATGAAGCTTGTATTTCTTGCTGAATAGCAACACCTCAACCTGATAAAATGGATGTGCTGGGTCTTATTAAAAAGCAAGGAAGCAGCTCCTCCAAACATACAGTGTATGAAATACGCTCTGTATAAATAAGGCGCATTTTAAATTATCTAAGCAGAATTCAATTAAAACAAAAGCAGCAGTAAGAGCGGATTTACCTGATCATTTTTCTTTCCCACTGAAACATTTCTGCAGTTTGTTGCCTTTTAGTTTTGCCTCTCTCCTTCAAAGCAGCTGCTTCCCTCTATCATTAATTGTGTCTCTTGTGTCTTAGCGAGCCGTCTTCCTCTACATCTCATTGTTTGCGCGTGTTGTTTGCCTAATGCTTCTTTCAATTATTGATGGCTCCTCTGGATTTTAATCTTTTATGTATTAAAAGTCAATTTACTAGGAACATGAATGCATTAAACACCCACAACTATTCAGCTCCACATCTGAAAAAAAAGAGCAGGGAACACATGCAAAGCTCTTCCACTGGAGTCAGATGTACATACAAAAGCAAGACTCTATTATCTCACGATTAATGTGCAGCAGCTGTTTCACCACTGAAAATATTACAGCATTATGGCAACATCCTGGTGCAGTACGGAAACATAAAGCAGCCTTTCAGCTTTATCCGTGATTGTAGATTTCAGTTCAAATGTGCTTCTGTATGCAGTAGTTCTGAGGATACTGGAACAGCCAGTTGGCTCTGTATTAACACAGCAAAATTCACCTGACTGCAGCGACTTCATGTTTGCCAAGAAAGCTGAAGATAAAAGACAAAGAAGAAAAAATGGGCGTCATCACAGCAGGAAAAAAGGTTTTCATTACAGACCAGTCTGAGACTTTACTACACTTTGAAGAATTCTCCAGTTTTTAAAGTACTAATCTGCAACATTTGTCCACTTCTCTGCTCATAAAACACAAGATGATTCAACCTGCGGCCAGTTTATGGAAGCTTTTACTGTACAGTGTTGTTTCATGGAGACGCCCAGTGACCGCTTAGTTTTTCTAAGGAAAATTGCTGGATGAACAGGAAACGAGGGTGTGTTGCGTCTTTGGCAGGGCACATGAGGAAGAAAACCCTGGACAAACTGATCTCAAAGGCCCCAAAGCAGCGACTGTTCAGCGTCAAAGATCGTGCCCAAATCAAAACACCGTCTCACTGACACCAACTTTAAAAGCACAACCAAAACCAAACCTAAACAGTCAAAACTCGAACCTACTAGGACTCCCTTTTCATTTATGTTCACTTAAAAACCAAAAATGTCACTAATGATCAGCTGAAAATCATAAAATGATCTTTCATCATTTGACAAATTCTTCAACTGTGCATGGGAATTTAGCATAAATGTATAAGGTCGAAAAATAAAGGAAAATGTCTTTTTCTACAGGAAGTTTGACCTTGATGTTGACAAAAAAAGGTCTAACAGAATCAACATAAACTGGAGGAAACATCAGTTTACAGCCATGCTATCATGCAGGCAGTGATGATACTAACAGGCTGATTAATCTGACTTACAGGTTTAGCAGCATTTTAGCAACACTTGCTAATTAGCACTAAACACAATGCACAGCTGAGGTTGATGGGAGTGTCATTAATTTTGAGGTTATTAAAATCATGTTTACTTTCTTATTTTTTTCGAGGGTGTTAAATGAAATCCTGCCATATTTCATGCTTCATCCTGACACTGACAGACGTGACAGCACTTTGAAACGGCTGCAAAGAGCAACAAAAACACGATATGAATGCAAAGAATAAGTGACAGTTTGTCATCGAAGTGTCTGACACATGTCCTTCGTTATCTTTACAAACACATTTAGACAAAATTAAATATGAAATTAGTACCTAATTTGAGAATTCCACACTTTATAGGATTTGGGTCCTTTTAGGTCATCACTTGAACTACACCAGGAAATCAGCTACTTGTTGGACACCTGCGTGTTGTGCAACATGAAACAGTCGATCAAGTCCGCAGCGCATTCCACTCATTCAAACTGAGCAGGTGTTTATTCCGAGGCATTTAATGGATTAGATATTGGCTGTGTTTTTGCAGCTATCTCACCATCTGAGGTTTAGAACAGCAGTTTCGATGTACACGCTTTATCTACTGCTGGAATAATTGTGGTTGCCTGGCTTGTTGGAGTTCAGTGATTAAAAAGCCCGACATGCTGACAGATGATATCCCTGCTCTGTGGTTATATCGTATGTGTCATGTGACCGTAAATAACACCCTCTTGAAATGCTTTGCCCTCATCTTATTTTCTACAGAACCACACTCATCCTGATTGGTGACTTTTGTCAGGGTGTCTATTATTAAATGGTTTAAGAGCATAAAAGCTAAGTTCACTGCACACTTTCACCGGATTTTAGAGGGATGTGTGGGGTTATATTACCATTGTCAAGGTCAGCGGTTAGAAAGGGCGACTGAGTACATTATGCACACCTACATTTGGCCCTTTCCCATGAGGTCTGTGAAAATAAAATTACCCAACATCTCAGATTGTGGCATCAAAAAGCACTTGCGCAGGCATTTATTCAAGTATTTACTCTCAGGAGCCATTTCTGAAAGGTCAAAAGGGATTTTTTTTGTGTCTCTGTGTGTTTCGGTGTCTCTTTTCTCTCAGTGATGATGATAGCACAAACCTCGCTGTGAAAGAGGGCAAATCAGAGTTCAATTTTTTAGCTAAAGCGTCCGGACAGTCGTTTCCTCTCTGTGGTGCAGAGGTTGTGTTTGCCTCAGTTTAGCTTATCATTCATGTAGAGTTGTTTTAGATAAAGGTGCAAATCTCACAGCGGCAACAAAACTAAATGGGAAGGTCACAAGAAAAGTCTTTTAATGTTTAATGCACCCTTGACTTTCCCTTTGTCAAGCTGCTTTTGACAGTTTTGAAAAGACGAGACTCCCATCTAGAAACATTCCTGATTCAAACATCCACATTTTAAATAACCAGTATACATCTTTTCAGTTCAAGGTTACTCCATGAAACAGGGATGATGTGAGACTTGTGAATGGATTTCACTCCTAGCAAAAGACTCCCTCGGTCATACCAGGAAGCATTCGACAGCTGATTTCTCCTCGGTCTGAGATTATGTCTTTCTGATGTTCTGGTTTGTGCATAGAGCCTTTCAGCACGTAATGAACGGGTCAACTCTTTCCTGATTTATGACAACTGTCTATTCAACTTCCACAAACTGTTAAGCAAACCAGCACAATATAATCCATCACAACTGAGTTTTCTGCACCAGTTTGGTCGTGAACATCCTTCCCCAGCACTAAATATTTTCCCTCTTGGATTCAAGCCAGTTGCTCATTCAGAAGAGGCTGAGGTTCACAGGTTGTGGCCACATAGTGGGCGTCTGTGGGACCCATGTGGCAGTGAAAGATCACATTTTATTCTTCCCCATCCAAGAAAAGACACATTGTACTGGCCAGTACGGACCTCGAATGTTCTCCAGCTTCCCATTTCTCACCATGGTGATAATGTGGTTAAATGTGGTCTCTGTGCTTCCTTTGCTTATGTAAGAGGAACTTGTTTCAGATTTAAAGACCAAAACTCGCAACAGTTACTGTGAATTCAGGTAGAGCACAAAGGAAAATAGGGTAGCGATGCTATTTTAAAAAACAGTCCTGGCAGGAGTCCTGTTCCTTGGTTGGCTCATGACTGGGAGTTAGATCCAAACATCACAAGATTTTCAGCCTGGCACACTTGTACATTTAACAAGTGTTTTTTCAAGAACACATAAAAATATTTTGGGGGAAGTGGGAATAATTTAGCTTTAGATTCTGTTAAACTAACACAACCTGTGGACACCATCTTCAATTGATTTTCATTTATTTTCTATTTCTATTTTCTTATTTATTTCATGTCAACAGCATTTTCTGGTTGGATACTGAAAATAAGGCCTTATTCTGAATGGAGCGTTTTCCACTGAAGACATGAAGGATATGCAGATATTATTCAGGTTTCCAGAGCATTGTTTGGACATATATATACAGCACATTCAGAGCATACATATATGGGGTAGAGATGCACACACAAAAGACAAGCTCACGTTTCCGGTCGGAAGGAGAAACACACCTTCCTTTAAACATTCTGAGAAATCTGGATATCAACAGATTTCTGAACAAATATGGCAACACCAGCCTCTTCAAGAAGGTGGATGAACGAATGAAAGACGGAGGCTGTCCTCGCTCAGCAGAGTATGCACAGCTGCATGTGCACCAGAGTATTAGTGGAATATTAATTTTCTTGGCCATGTAAGCAGATTAGTGGGAATATTGTTTTTTGCTTGTTTCTTTTCAGAATAAGGGCAGAAAGTGGAATATTTTGTGCAGTCTTAATTATGAACCTGCTTAAAACACAGTCTGATGTAAAGTCCACACTAGCTTCAGAGCACACTGCTGCATGGCTTCAGGTTGATTTCTTATGAGGAATGGCGTCTGGTCTCCTCCAGCCTCACTTGTTTTCATTTACTTTGAATTGTCTAATAAATGCAGAAGTGTTCCTTAAAATAACCAAAGAAGTCAATGGGAAGAAAGTTACTCCTGTAGTGCAAGAAATTCATCAAAGGATTCATTTTCCAAAATGCTAAAGGAGTTTAAAGAGCTCAGTTTCCAAAGTAATTACTTTTTTTTTTTTTTTTTTTTTTTTTTACTCAAACATCCTCAGGTATCTAAGAAGGGAATGCTAATTTTCAGAAAACCTACAGGCTTTTCATTGTCAAAGATTATGGTCCTCAGTTAGCACTAAAGTTGTTCCTCTCAGGGTTTTTTATTTTTTAAAGCTTTTTGATTTCTGTCGCCTCGAGCGCTGAATAAGGCCTCGCCACAGCACAGCTATTATTTCAGCCGCCACTAACACAGACCTGGAAAGTAACAATACAACCAAAATTCACCTCGCCGCCCTTTTATTCTCCTTTCCATCTCCCAGCCTCTCCAACTGTCAGTCTTTCATTGTCTACTTCTTGCCATAATAACAAAACGAGGCATTTAATTATCTCAAGTCGAATGATCAGAGTATCTGAAGTGTGTTTAATAATTGTACTGCTGACTACTTTTTCTTTTTTCTTCTAAATGCCATTTGCCAAAGATCCAAATGCCATTTTCCAGTGACTGTATATGAAATTGCTTCCTCTTTATTTTAGCCATTCATTGTGCTGTTGAGGCTATTGAAAGTCTCCCCAATGGGGAAGATCCATCCATTTATCGGGGTTGAATAGATGCAATGCTATTAAGCTGCTGCAGGTATTTATGTGCATGACACAAAAGTTCACCTTCGTCACACACACACACACACACACACACACACACACACACACACACACACACACACACACACACACAGAACAGGGTGAAAAGAGGAGCTTGCACAGAGTGTCACTCATCCTCTGACTGCTTTTAAAGGTCAGACTTGAGAGATAAGATGAGATGTGTGTGAATAAGAACTGTACTAATGTGAGACAGTACCTGCTATTGTTGCACTCGGGCTGAGAAATCTAATATTTTCTGTTATACGTTTAATAGATTTACGTCAAAATTACTGACGCTGAAAAAAAGTGTTAAGATAAACTGAGAAACTAAAGGAAAATTTCTACTTCTGCAGAATCTGTTGCATAGGCACTGTCCTGTAATGTGTGCTTACCTTCTGTGTAGTTTTTATTATATTTATTGTTTGTGTGTTTCACCGCAGTGCTTGACCTTCTGGGAAGGTTCTATGTTTTTATTGGTTTTTTTTTTTTTAGATTATTTTCTTGTCTACGTTTGTTTTTTCTTCAGTATTTGCATTGTACAGCACCTTGTAACATCGGTTTCGAAAAGGCACCTTAGAAAATAAAAAAAAACAACATTGAGAATTTTTCTTTAACTATTGCATTTCAAAAAATGCTGAGTGATATTTTGAGTGGCAAAATGATTTCTTTGGCTATTCCTGACTAAACCCTCAATTGTGATGTCGTTATGTAAGGGGAAATCTTTAGGCAAGTGCTGTCAATTTAAGTTGATTTAAGATTTACAGATCTTAGAATCTTAGAAGTTTTCGGTGCTCAGCATCTTCTATGAATCAAACGTTAGCACACCATCAGAAATGATCTTCAGACTAAGTTAAAGTATAAATCTAAGAGTAAGTAAATTTATAAATGAGGCTCCTGGTCGTTTTCGGCATTTCTTGTGTATCAATTCTAAATAGTGGCAGGGTGTCACACTTTCAGCTCCACAGCGCTGGAACTGACTCCGTCTATGAGCCATGTGAAGCATGAAATCAAACTGTGGTTGGACAGACTTCATTAAAATAAACTGAGTTTGCTGGGTTGCACCGTAAATATGCACAGCTTTGATTATCTGAGATACAGCCTCTGTTGTGTTTCTGCTAACAGTTAACTGCTCAGTGAGTGTTTGCCATTGTGTTAAACCTCACTTGGTACTTGTACCATAGCTTAAATGGACAATTACTATGATAGATGTACCTGTTGTTTGGTATCTGAGTTATTTTTTTCTCATGATGCATATCATAGTACATATTTAAAGTGGTATTCAGGTTTACTGGGGTGTGGCTGAAATGTTAAATCACTAGTTAAATTAAATGATGCTGATGTCTTAGATGGCAAAGTACATTTACAATAGAATAAGAAAGAGAAATGGAAAAAATGGCTCTTTCAGTGGCTGTGATCGGTAAAAATCCTCTACTGTTCTGGTCAATTGATAGAAAATTATTAAACGTAATGATGGATATCACTCAGTAAGGCTGCTTTGCACTTGGAGAAATTGCAGAAATCCAAGCTGAATGTGAATGCTGTGTAAAGATAAATACACCATCTCGACTGCAGACTGCTTCAGAGTATTGCATAACTCAATTCCTCTCTGTGAAACACTCATCTTCTTATCCCACTAATTGGAGAAAATGAGGAGGAGGTGAAAATGATTTCAGACGAAAATTGCTCATTTGCAAGAATAAGAAAGGAAGCGATTGTAGGAAATTGCTTAATTTTAGACATCTTACTCTCATTATGTCTTTATACTGTACATGTACATGTTCTTGTCAGATGAGGCAGTCCTCTTAAACCACAGTTTGAAGCTGTGCCAGTGAATCTGGGAAGAGCGGATTAGATGAAGTCGGGCTGGTAGTTCAGAATAAA
Source organism: Chaetodon auriga (assembly GCF_051107435.1). Taxonomy (NCBI): domain Eukaryota; kingdom Metazoa; phylum Chordata; class Actinopteri; order Chaetodontiformes; family Chaetodontidae; genus Chaetodon; species Chaetodon auriga. The sequence goes on along the minus strand of NC_135082.1, from coordinate 21,322,042 downwards.
CTGGAATTTAATTTTAAGTGTGGCACTCACATCAAGGTTATTTATGAGGCAGGGACGCTGTTTACAAAGTATTAATGGAGCACACTGTACCAAAACTAAGAGACATCACATTGTGCTGCTCCATGTGCGCCTGCTCCGGTCCATTTAACTCGTACAGGAGAAGATGAAGGCCTAGTAAGAAAAACTGTCAGCACAATGGATTTGAAAAAGAAAAATTTTGAAACTTTTAATTACGGACTCCATCCTACACACTTGGTATCATCTTCTGATCGATAGTACAGCAGCCCAACATCCCTCAGGAATGTGTTCATATTGGACGATTTTACATCTCACAATCTGCATCCAGTTTTTAAAATTCTCACTGTCCTTCACATCTGCAAGTGGCAACTGCACAGCTATCTTAGCTCTGTCCAATGGAAACATGTCTGCCAGCACCTAGAAAGCACACTAATTAACACATTATATCTTATTTGTTTAACTATTATAGAGGGAAATGAAAAAGCATTGTAATTAAACATAATCTGGAGTTCAGACTAATGAGGATCTACTGTTGACTGCATAATACAAGACCGACTGCACGACAGGCAGAGACTGTGGGAACCTGCTACAGAATCCTAAATGATGGCAGTGCAGATTTACCAACCTGGATGACTCACAATTCATGGGGCTGCTCTCTTATTTAAGAAAGATGGAAATGATGGTCGAGATATGTTTGGCAGGCTGAGCATTTTCTCACTTTAGTCCTTCAGCATGGCAATGTGTGTCTGTATTATTGATGATGAGCCTTTATTAATCCCCTGACAGTCATGAATAACGTGAATGAGGCGCTGGGAACACAATATGATGCACTTCACATAAGGAGTAAAGATGTATGCATTGTGCAGCACCCTGACATTCTCTGCATGGAAGCAAATAATTGGAGACAAGAAAATACAGTAGAGCAGACAAATGCCAGTCTGAGATGGTGCAGATGTCTAGACTCCTTTAAGGTATACTACATGTGTGCATTGTTACCGTCTGTAAACACAACACTCAAACTCGGCTCGCCATCCCTGTCTCAGCACCACCAGAAGCACACTGCTTGTACACAAGAAGCAATTATTAGCAACTATAAGCAACAGGGGGTAGGTCTCTGCACACACAGACACCGTCACACACTTCTTGTCTAAGTGACATCTGAGAGGGATTACTTTTGTATAAGTCAATACATTGTTTTTTTAGGAAAAGCCTGCATAGTACACCTTTAATTCTGTAGACTGGTTGGGGGACAACTGCTGTACAAGAGACAACGGGAAGCAGACTGTATGCAAAGCAGGTTTAGTGCATGAAATTGAACACTTTGCAGCCACTACATTCGATTCTCACAAGATACATTGGCAATCAACGCCTAACAGTGAAAACACCCCTGCAATATCAATCTTGATTTGCACAAGATGTGTCCTCTACCTTCTAAATTGTGCCCCGACTGGACCTGTTTGATGGAGTGCATATTGTGTTAGCAACAACTAGGCAGGTGGATTTGTTTCTCACCTTCTCCACTTAATGGCATGTGAAGTAAGCTGATTCAATTCCCAGTGCCCACACCTAGCTGAGTACACCACAGAAGGACAGTGCTAAAAGATTTATTGGACAAGAGCCCGTATGTGAAAGTTTGCCGGTGGCTTGATGTAAAACATTTAAGTCGAACTGGCACAAAGTACATATGCAAGGTGAAAGGCGGAAATTTACCTACATTATTTTTGGTGAAACAGAAGCTGAAAATGTTGCAAAAACATCAAAATATGTCATTTAAGACAAAAAAAGTGACGTGACACCTCAGGTCATGTAAACAAATCAACATATCAGAATGTAATTAATGCTGATTATCTGACAGCTAGCGTGAGAACTGAATACCTGTGAATTTGTTCTACCTGGTGTTTTCACAGCTAGCAAATGAGTAAACTGTGAACACAAATATGTCATGTGTTCCTGGCCAGGTATTCAAAGCTAATCACATTTGTATAAATATCACTCAAGATGTTGCAGTCAGCGATCATCAGACGACATGTCATTTACGAGCCGGTTTATGGCGGAATGCCCATTGCTTTTGGTTCTCTCATCAAGTTCCTACAACTCAAAGTAACATGCAGCAGTATGGATCAGAGAAAGGAAAAACGCACCTATGGCGCAGTTTGCTCCAGTTACTGATAATGGCCCTTAAGAGGCATTTAAAAGTCATTTATAGCCTTCCCTCCATACAAATCAGGGGAGTTAGAGAAATGACAGCAGCGTCGGAAATGTGCTCTGCGATGATTAACAGTCCTCCTGATTCAAGGCGATGTCTGTGCTACTGTGCTGAACTCTCGGTTGCCATGTCTCATTATCCCCACCCCGCTAATGGAAGGAGGAGACAAATAATTCATCTGCCCTGATGGTGACATGGACCATAACAGGTCTCCTCGGGGGGAAAACTGAACAGCTTGTCAGTCAGAGGATGGAGGACTAGAAAATAAGATACTCCAAGCGACAGTAAAGCGCAGGTTTAGTTCAAACTGCATACAGTTTGTCTTATTAAAATTCACACTAATCAATACAGATCTAATCTGCATATCTCACCTCCCAGTTCCTGTCATTGTTACAGGCTTAAACCGTTGTCAGGCGGCTGTGTGAAAAAAACATATCACAGTGAAAACCATTACTGCGCTGCCTTCCACGAGTGAATGTAATAAATTGCGGGACAACATTTTAAAAAGTCAACATTTTCATCATACAAAGACAGAATAATGAAAGCACTGCAGTACTTTGAAGGTTATCTTAAGTTTGCCTTATGAGGTGTCACCTGCTAACATTAATGATGTTTGTGTGTGTTTGAGTCTTGTTTGAATTCTGTGTATCTGCAAATTGCAGTAATTTTAATGCTTTGTGGGCTTCAGAGGGAACAGCTGTTACCTGGGCAGCAGCTAATGGTGAAACAAATAAATAATAAACTGGATGGAGATGCAGCAGCTGTCAAATTGGCTGAGGTACAAATATGCACAGAGAAGGGGACTTAATTGGAGAAAAACTTAACAATTAAAACTTCAAAGTTATTCCACACTAACAGATCCTGGGCCAGGCTCTATATTTTCAGATTATCAGTTAACCAAATCTAAACAGCTGTTTTCATTAAACAGCAGCACTAAACATTTGCATGTTTTCATTTGTGATTCTGTTTGCACATTACACACAGTATCAAGATTTCAGTGAGGAGCTGCACTGGAGGTAGAAATGATCTCACTGAGTGAGTGTAAAACAGACTGAAACGGAGATGCTGGTACAGCAACCAAAGCAACTGAGATGCAGCCTGAAAACTGCTGCCTCTATAGATCAAAACAGGACAAAAATGGACACAAAAAAAACTAAATTGTATTCTACTTTCCTAAACTATGTTTACCTTACAATGATAAGGTTTGAAGTCTCCATACTGCGCTGCTGTCAAATGTCACCACAGAAAAAGGAAGCATTCACCACTTAACTCCATCAAAGTAAAACTCAAGAGAAATGTTGCTTCCTCCACACCTAAAAACCCATGCTTATGTGTCAATGCATGAAGGAGAAGAAGAAAGAGACTTCCATCTGGACTCTACATCAAAACAAAGGCTTTACTGAAAGAGGACCATAACCGAAATGAATTTTGAACTGACAAAAATTGGTCAGCATTTTAAATAATTAGCATATTGCGGCCAGATGAAACATGTTTCCCTAACTCTTTAACAAAGACAAATACTATTGTATGTTTACTGAGCAACACCCAGATGTATGGTAACCAATAGTTCTAATAATTAAAATATACAACCAACTGCTGCATACATGACCCAGGCTCCATACTTAGGTCACAAGGTGACTAATGAGAAAACTCTATTCACTGATGAAGACCTTGACAGGTGGAAGAAACCTCCAGAAAAAGCTAGTTATGAACCATGGTTTAAGATAATTTTGATAAAGTAAAAGGGGCAACTGTGGCTCAGGAGGCAGAGCGGTCGTCCACCGATCAGGAGGTTGATGGTTCGATCTTTGGCCTCGGCAGTCCACATGCCGAAGTGTCCTTGGGCAAGATACTGAACCCCAAAACTGCCCCTGATGCTGCGCCATCGGTGTGTGAATTCATATGTACGTCGCTTTGGATAAAAGCCTCTGCCAAATGACTAATTGTAATTGTAAAGTAGCTCTGTGAACAAACATGAGCAATTAAAGTTAATGGGTATGCCAGAAGAGAACTACTTCATATGTTTATAGTCGTTCCGAGCGGTCACACTCGAAAGCACAGTGAAAAGCTGGCTGTCATTTCAGCCAACTTTTCATAGGCGATAACTGTTTAAATATGGGAATTACAGCTCATATTTTCAGAAAGTTGATCCTTAAAGGCATCCAGAGTGTGAATTAGAGCTAAGGAGAGAAATTCTCACCTCTGCAGAGCTGGCCAATCACAGCGTGAAGTAGGTGTGAATGTCTGACTGTCTGCTTCAGTAAGTTACAGAAATATACTGACAGTTTTATATGGCAGCTTTGATCCAGATGTGAGTTCAGCTTTCTGTTGAGTTTGATGCGTACAGACAAACACACAGTGGCAATACATACAAAAGAGCAACTCAGGCACAGTGAGAACAATAAATGCAATTCATCAGCTGTGTAATCAGCCGTGACCAGCAAATACTTAGAGACGATTCTCCGTGTCTGACCTTTTAGGACAGGTGACTTGTTAATGCAGTGCAATGCACCAAAGTCCAGTGTCAAACCTCAGTGAACAAGAAGCATCTGTGTGAAAATGGCAATGACTTGATGGAAGAAGGATGCACAGGCTCCATCACTAAAGTGCTTTTCTCTTCAGACTGTGAAAGTTTCCACCACTGAATGAGCTAATTTATTTTCACAGGCTGAGAGACAATTGCCTCCTGAGCTCAGTGTCGACTCTGTTGTTCTGGTGTGTGTGTGTGTGTGTGTGTGTGTGTGTGTGTGTGTGTGTGTGTGTGTCTGTGAGCACAATCACGTTTGTACACTTCGCTGCCTGAGTTGAAGATTATGTGTGTACACATGATTGTGTCTGTGTATGTGTCCTGAAAGAAAGCAGTGTGAGCATCATAAATTGAGACTAAAATGGCAATATTCAATTATTGAAAATACACCAGAGGCGGCTAAATTGCTGTCGTCTCTGCTGCCAATCGTAACCAGAAGTGACCTAATAAAACAGCTACTTTTGTGTGTCCCATTGTCTGCAATTTCTATATGTTTTTGTGCAAACATCCATGTGTCTTGATTATACCACAGAGTCGCACAGCAAAATTAATTTGTGAAATCAGTGGTGCTTGAAGCTTGGTGATATACTGACTGTCATCGCCGTGCAAACTTAGCAGACAGTAAAAGTTAACACAGTTAATTTAAGGGAAGGCATTTGTGTGTTTGCCTCCTGTCTCACGACTGACTGCAAATGATACCGCATTGCTCCTTTGGAGCAGTTAATACTCTAAGCAGGGTGATACAAGAATTGGATGATACAACACAGCTAATATAGCAGCTTCCATTTTAGACTCTGGCACTGCCAGACTGGTCTGAAATTGGACAACGTTGCAAATTTGGGTGCCAAACTTTACCAAACTCAGTGTGGAAACAAGGTGCAAATGTATTTTGCCTCTGCAAGCCAATTCACAAATTGTAGCAATTCCATTGAAATAAAATGATTTGAACAGTAAATGTGATGCTATGAACGGTGCTTTATGACCTCCCCTAATTAAATCATTTCACCTCACTAGTTTTTACTTCAGGGGGGAAAAGAAAACTACTTCATCTTCACTTGGACGAAGTACTGAGATTCTGTAGAGCTTTATATCCTCACAAACTCAATATGAGAGCATGTTATGTGTACAGAAAACTGTCCATACTTATGAAGCCGTATTCATGAGGTCTTTTACAATGTACGCAGCTATAATCAGTATTTTTATGCTAATATTGTGTCAAATGACAATGTGAAAACAACATGAAAGGAGTAACTCATAGTGATAAACCTACAGAGAATTATCATCTGAATGTGCAGGTCCTCAGCTTTATTGAGCTTTACTGAGAGTTTCAGCTCATTGCTTCATTGTCCGGCCCACAAGCTACTGTTTTGTCTCACTCGTGCTGCTCTCAAAGCACCATTTGTGGTCACAGCAGGCAGCAGTTTCCAGTAAAAAAAAAAAAAAAAAAAAAAAAAAGCTCCAAGAGTCCACTGTACACCACCTGCACAGCACCAAACTGCAGCGACTAGCTCTGAACACAGTGGAGCATTTAGCTGCATTAAAGACAGACATTTTTCTCAGGAGCCGGTAGAGACAAAAATGGAGCTAAAAGCAAGTGAATACTGGACTTGTATTTATCAAGTTGCCAGACACACATCTGCACAGTAGTGGTAATGTTGCTCCATAACTGCTGGATGTGTAAATAAGCACCTGCTTGCTAAAAAGTTGACCATATCAACTTAAAAGGGGATGATATGTCAGTTCTGTCTTGATTCTGCTGCCACCAAGTGGCCAAAAAAAATCACTTATTGACATTAATAACATATGAGCATACTTCTCCAGCCTAATTTCTTTTTACCCAGCTTATACAATTTATCCAATTGCACTGGTTTGAACTTTCCAGGCTTTCTACCACAAATAGGAAACTACCAGGGCTTGAAATATGTGTCTCATTCACAGAACGCCTTAACCCCTTTAGACTTGCTTGTACCTTTTTAAGGAAGAGGTATCTTCTGTTTCTACATGAGCGGTGCTCTAACTAGGGCACAGCATGAGGCCTTTTAAGTCTTACCTCACCTGGATTATCAAGGGAGCCTCACCACACACTGCTGCACAACATTAAAAAAAATGAAAACGTGAAGCATGAACCTGGTTATTTGGATTTGGGACGGATGTTTGGAGAAGGAAATGGAGGAGTTTAAAACCTGGAGGATAAAGAGGCGAGGTTCATCATGTCCTGCCTGCGGTGCTGCTGTGTGCTCTGCTAGCTTTCATGCTAATTAAACTGCATGTAATTCTCACGATAATAATGGGTGAAGGAATAAAACTGGCTTTATCTCTCCCCTGGGTCTAGAAGAGATGTTGAGAAAATATTAATGACTGTCCTTATAAACACACATCTGCTAGAGGAGATAAGAATAGACGGTAAAGGTGGCGAAGTGTAGGAAGAAACTGATATGAGACGAAGAAGGTGTGTGAGAAAACAAATTACTGTGTTAACTTGATAAAGTTCAATTTGACACAATTCAGTGTCATCAGAAAAGTACACCTGGAAGCACATTCGTCTGATTTACAGTTGCAGTATTTTCACTGCAGTCGAAATCAATTATTCTACAAAGTCTGCCATATGTTATTATACCTTGTTTTTTCTTGATGTAACTGTGTGCAGATAATGCAGTAATCACAAAGGTTTTCCGTGACCGGTGAAGTTTCTTCTATGAACATGGACACCTCTAAGATTCACTCAATAGACAATACATAAAAATTTGACCACCTTTGTAATAGTCTTGTCACAATCAAATGATCACAGGTGAGGTCTTTGGCTCATGATTCAATTTGACTGAATTCTGATTCATGGTGTCACGATTAGATTCAGAATTGATTCTCAATTCTAAAAGATTCTTGATTTAAGAAAAAGAAAGTGAGGCACCATATTTTAACTCTCCCTCCAATGTCCTGTTTGCCAAACCACTGACCCCAATCCTTTGCTCACTGAGCTGCTAATGAAATATGGCATCGTTCAGCCGTCGCTGTCTAAAACACTGTGTGGAGTTAATTTGTTCGCCTCAGCAGAGTTGGCTGAAGCTTTGGATAGTGCTGCTGTAGGTGTTGGTCAGTTGGTCTCATTTCTTGGTATAGGAGTTCAGTGCTCTGCTAACCTTAGCCTGGAGGTGGTCAGGTACGAAGTGTCACATGATCACAAAATGCTTCATTATTAGAAAACATTTATTGCTTTCAGAAAATATGGCTGTTATAATGAATCCCTGAAAAGTTCTCCACAGCAGCAACACAGTAAATTGTGCATTACATATACTAGACAGTGTAAATCTATTCTGATAATCTTTCCACTTAATTCTTCAAATCAGTTTGAATGGAGCTCTGCTCATCTGTAAGCATTCCAGTGATGAATGTGTGTGTTATGAACTGGACAATAATCACGAGGCACATCTGTGCGGTGACTTCTGAAAACCCACATGGGAATGTGATTTGTTGCACATGACCGGAACAGTTCAGTCTGTCTCATCTGTATCACAGGCTGTGTGTTAACATTCAGGGTGTGTATGTCCAGTTGAGGGACCGCCTCTGAGTGACCCCATGGAAATAGTGACCACAGCCTTGTTTTTCATTTGCAGCGGTTGCCACCCTGCTTTGAAGCCAGGGTTGAAACACTGCCTGTGGATGTAGTTTTAATAAATAATCACAGCCTTCAACATTTTACACTCCTATGCTGTGTCATAGTTTCTGTATCCCTGTGACTTTATTTGCTGTATTTTGGCGGTGAACTGTGGCTTCTCGCCACTGAGTTGAATGATTGCTTGTACTACCCAATAATTTCACCCTCAGAAGAAGGGTTTCTAGGGTTTTAGTGTTTGGGATGTAGAATGTATGACTGTAATACACACTGTATGAGGCAATGCTTGTTTCATTGGTTACTAATTCACGTGTACAGATTAGGCCCGGTCACATTTTCTTGTGCTGCTTCACTGGGCAATCCTAACAAGAAGCCAGACACAACACATTTAAAACATGTTAAGACACATTTGAAATGTCTTAACTCAAGCCACGTGTTAACCCTTGCATCAGAAATATCTTCTTTTCTCATTTCTGATACAAATTCATAAAGTTTCAAGTTGTCAGACAGGAAAGGCTCTGCACAGGTGACAAACTGAATTTTCCTTATTCAGTTCAATCTATGAGACACAGAACAGATGCTACCTTTCCACACTTCTATATATATATATATATATATATATATATATATTTAGCAATTTGAAATCCTCTTGTTGATGAACACTGCATGAAAAACAGCCAACTTCATGCAGCTGCAAGCTGATTTAGAAATGAAACAGTAGTGAGCAAAACTCCAGCTGGAGTTGATATTTACTTTGCCGGGTTGTCTTTTGTGCATCCGTGACTGTGCAAATAAACCAGCCACATATTGCTCCAAAGGTACAAAAAAAAAAAAAAACCACACACAGAGAACAGCTCTGAGTACAAACTGCTGAGTATAAATTTTCTTTATATGCTCAGAAACCCAATCTAAAATTCACAAGACTGAAACTCATCTCACACGAATAAAAACTTTGTCTCTATTTTAAATGAAGTATCAGACCTTGCTGTGACACCATGGCCACCGGCACCTGAAGATATCTGGTGTTCCTGACAAGAATGTTGCCTCCATCTGATTCCAGCCCACCTCTGCAACCTGCTGCAGTACTTAGTGCCAGAGCTGTAAAACTGCTGGAAGCCCAGCCAGTGAACTGTAGTTATTGATTGTTCAGGGACCACTGTGGGCCTGAGGTGGGTAATTGCATGATGGGCTCCTATGCCTGCAGGGACAGACAGAAGCCAGGAGAGAAATGGTCACATTGTGGCCTTAATGAACACCAGCAGGATGCCTCACAACTCTGATAGCACGGCGCGGTGCAGTGGTAGACCTGCCCGCTTTGATAAGGGATTTTAAGAGTCTATCCTGAATGTTTACTGGAGCAAATAAAGTAAGACATGGGTTTATCTTTCAGCACGCAGTCAGACTTCAAACTTGGGGCACTGCCTTCTGGAAGAGAAATTAGATTTGATTTGTGATCAGTTGAGGATTTTGTTGCTTCAGGCTGGTGGTATGCTCCAAACATAATTGAATTTGGCATCTTCTCAAAGGCTGTCAAACTGCTGTCAAATAACGCCACTGTGAGCGTATGAGAGTATACTCACTGCAGCTTGAGTTTGGCTTGTTTAGTGATGTCCATGCCAACATTAAGGGGCTTGCAGCAGGAGGAGGCACAGCGGGAAAACCAGGGAGCCCAAAGCATTACATACACACAGCCAGTCATGACATGAAATTGATGACAAAATGCAGGCAATAATATACAGTGCTGGGTCACAGTGAACAGTTAACTTTAACAAATAGTCCACAAGTTGGTCACAAACCAACCACTTCCACATGCAAATCCATTTTTTACAGTCAGTCTTTAAAGTTACAGTGATACCAGTTTAAATGCAAATGATTCAGGCTGACAATGTGCCAGCTGCACTGCTTTGAGTTTCGGCTATTAAATGAGCAAACAGTTTAGTACAAATGAATCAATGACCCTTTGTTTGCTTCAGTCCCCTTAATGTAGTCTTAATGACGTCTAGAAAAGGGACACACAAATGGAAGTTCTCCTCCAAAAGCTTTGTCTGCGAAGGAAGCACTTTCTGCACAGCTCAACATTTCCCCCATAACCTGCAGATTAGCTTTGTCTGCTGGGCCATTTTCTTTCATGTAATCTACTTTGAAGGAGAAAAGAGGCAAGGCAAACTGCCACCTCTGCATTGTCTCTGTAGATATGAGGGGTCTTGTGGCCTTTGTCTTGTGAAAATGCTGAGGCGCGTTAATGAGAAGAGTCTTCCCGGAGGCCGGCGGTGGCCTGTCCTGTCTCAAGGACTGGCCCCTGTGAGAGCCTGTCATTTATTTAGACCTTGAATTTGGCTTTCGGTTTGGTAACGGCCTTCAATAAGCAAATCCAAAATGATGACACGCGATAAACTGTATATAGTATTTCCTTTGAGCTACTAAAACTTTGACATACTTTAAATTACTTGACTTTCTTTATCCTTCTTCTCTGCACCAACAGATATGTTTTTACCCTCAATAAGAATACAAAATCAAGTAGCATTACACAACCCTGTCTCCTAAAAAGTATTTACATATCCAGCAATTTGTATCAGCAACTACTTTACACGTTGTAGAAAACGTAATGCCATCAACAATCCAAAACCTGTTCACCACTAATGCAAATTACTCAAATGAAATACTATAATGAAATGCAAAACATCAACTGTCAACATATATTTTGTGGAGGTGAACGTTGGGGGATCAGAGGAGGATGGTTTGGGTTGAATGTTCAAGTCAGCATGTTCTGTCAACACTTAAGAAAACCGTGATTTTCCACCAACATCCCACAAAAACTTTGTATTGCTCAATAAAAACATGCTTTAGCAACCAGGAGCAGTATTGTAGGAAAGACAGCACACATTGTCAGTGAACAGATTGCAGGTAATATAAATGTTTTCTTGTCATGCTGATAAAAAACAAGCACAATCTGGGCAGCATTATATCTCAATAAAAGACACAGTTTTGCGAATCCAAATGAAGGCAATTTTTAGAGTTTATCGCTTTTGAAATAGGGGATTCAAACATTTAAAAATGGGCTCTAGAAAAACAAATTGGCTAATAGTTTAGTTTGAGTGATAGAAGAAATCTAACAGCATTAAAACGATTTTTATCGGTGAGCACAGTGCTTCTGTGCTACCTGGGTGAAGCGATTGACCAAAGAGTGACCTCCAAATTGAAAACCCCTTGTTAACAATTGTAATGACTATAATACCTCAAAGCTTGCTATACAAAGGCCATCCTGAACTCTTGTTTGTGCTCCAGAATATCAATTTAGCATTGACCCCAACGGTGCACACGCTCTGATGTCAGCGAGTGAGACAGATGGACTCTGTGAGTGGGGGTTGTTTGAGTGAAGTAAACTAACCTGTGATTTGGGATTTGATGGTTGAAAGGATTGTTGGCTTGAATCAGTGAGGAGAGAAGTTAACAGAGGCATGAACTGCAGGAGTAATAGACTGGAAGAATGCGAGCAGTCAAGTACCCTTGAGTCCAACATGAACCTCCAGAATTAAACTCACTCAAACAGGTTGGAGCTGCTCGGCTTTAACTTAAAAACTGAACGTTTTCTCCTCATGTACATGGAGAACCCATTTTTCTGACAAAATGAGCAGACGGCCTGCTTTTTGCTGTCCCACTAATCCCTATACAGTTTGTTACAGATTATGTATTCCCTTGCTTTAAATGGAATTTCAGGCACTAATCTGATTTCCAAGCATAAATCTAATTTTCTATGCATTTCTCAGAGGCATGGATAAGACCAAGGGTGACTGGGCCTTTGCTCTCCATACTTTTATTTCTGCATTTGTTTATCTGTGTATTTATGTATGAATCATCTCTGAATTCACCTTTTATTTGTTGCCAGATGGTGTTCTGATACTGGCAGTGGATGAACAGTCTGTTGTTATAGCAACATTGTGCCATTTGTGTCAAATATAGACAGGCATCTTTCATCCACCCTTGCCCTTCTTAGACCATTGCCTGTAGGTAATAATTTCTTACAGCCGTTTTGTGACTGTGGTTTGTAATTCAAGATGTTGGACTTATTTTTTCCTGCAATCAGTTCATTGCTAAGCAAGCTAGCCATTATACCAGCTGTCTGACACTAATGTGCCTATGCTAACACAATATTCTTGCTAACTCTTCATTTAGTTTTCTGTTTCTTACTCTTTTAACTATCTATGTTTACAGGATTAATTACTGTGTTGTACTTTCTGTGGAAACTTAATGTTTAGTGGGGAGAGGGAGTTTACAGCCGCCTGGAGAAAAAGTGCTACACCCAGTGTCTCTGTCAGAGGGCTCTGACTTTTTTGTGTAGCCGCTCCAAGAGCTTCTAGTCAAAGATATCTGAACTTTTCAGAAAGGCACTGGTGTCGTTACTGTTGCCCTTTTTCAGGCAACCGATCATGTATTAGATGGGGTGGGACTTGTCACCCTGGTAAGCAAGAAAATGGAGAAGAAGCTTGTCCTGGCTGAGTCTATCCTGAGCTTCATGGTAAGTGAGACAGAAGTCATAACGGGCAGGGGAAACATGAAAAAACAACTATGATCAGAGTTGTGTTTGACCGACAGCAGGGCTCAGCTCCCACACACCCACACACACACCCACGCACACACACACACACACTTGCACACACACACAGCGGACAGTAGAGAGGTTGCAGAGAAGACAGCGAACCAGGTGACCTCCTTACTCCACTTGACAACAAGTAAAGCCAGTCAGGACTTCTCCTGACTGGCTTTACTTGTACTGAGCGAAAACATTTACTCCATCGAGGAAAGCCTTCACTGGTGAAATACCCTCCAGTCCAGTTCCAGTCCTATTAAGGAACCATCATTGTTCTCCAACAAACAGTCGTGCTGTCGTCACGTCTAAACCTTGTCCCTCTGTGGCTGCCAGTAGTTCCTCACAGAACCCTGATTGGTCAGAGCAGCTGTGTGGAAAGATGGATTCTGGCGTCATGTGATCCCGTCAATACAGCTGCCTCACACGGTAACTTGTGTTTGACACCTCCAAATTTATGAGAAATGCAGTTGGTAACTGGATTGTTCCAAAAGAACCTAGATTCTACATAAAATTCATCCAAAATCTTCACCCCGACTACTCGCAAAAAATGGTCTTTTACTTTCAAATTGACAAGATTCATCTAAATAAGACAAGGTGCAATAAAGCTGTGTTTGAAGCTTAAAAGACATTTAAATGGAAGTAAAATAGGAATGCAATTTTTTTTGTCAAGGACACACATGACATGACATTTACAGTGTTACACTGTTATGGATAAAACATTTTATTTTTTGACATTAATGGTCATGATTATTGCATTACTTTTGTGTGTCTTTTATTATATAAAACACTGAGATATTACATATACTGTGAAATCATTCCATAGACCATGCATATTCTGATTTTTCACAAATATTTTGTGAAAGGACATGCAACATCTTCCAAAAGTCTGAACGGTAATGATATGTTGCCAGCTTCTCAATGAAAATCATCATATATGGTAGAGGAAGAAATAAATATACTGTGAAATGTAGCAGATGTACTAGCAGTGACAGGAATATGGATGAAAAATCCCACACAGCTCAGATTTTAAAAAGAGGTAAAGTTCACACAAAAGGCAGAAGCAAATGTGCCGTACAATTTATCTGAAAATGTTTCTAGGCGGTGTGCTAATATCGTTCGAAAAAGCAAATGAGGCAGAGTAACAACCATGTTAAGATGATCTTGATGGCGGACACAGTCAGCAGGCAGGAGAGACTATTATGTGCGGTTAAATGGTTTTGAAAGATTCCCTCTCGCTCACCCACCTCTCATTTCAGAGATTTCAGCAGGTGCACATGCACACATGCATGAACACAAGCACACTCGCACATGCACAGTCAACCAAAAAAACACACACACACACACACACACACACACACACCTGGAAGTCTCAGCTTTGTGCAGGAAGGTACATCATGTTATTATTCCAAATGTGGCGTAAGTGAATCTAAACCGCATTGACTACATCAAATAGGACAAGCATGCACAATTTAGGCACTGGCATCACGCTAAAATCAGACACACTGGAAAAATTAGGCTGGCAGTGAATTTTCATAGCGACAGGTCTAAGCTGTCGATAATAAAAATGTCCCGAGAATTTCAGGTCATAAGATCATGATTCTTGTATATAGACACAAGTCCAAGGCCCTGTATATATATATATATATTAGATATAAGGGTCTCACTGGCGCTGTGTCTGTTCTCATAATGTGTTCTATCCTTGACACCTGATCTATGGGTATTCTCTGACGGGACAGTCCACTGAAGGACCCCATAAATCACACTCAACATTTCTCAAAGACACAACGTTTGAGGCCTCTGAGGTTGACACCATGTCGTCTCTCTGGCCCACGTTACAGAACAAACCTTTCTGTTCCAGACCTCTTTGTTACAAACTCAGCATTATAAAAATATCACATTTGTCTTTATAGATTATCGGCGCTTTTACAGGAAAAATATTTAAATATACTGTCACTATTTCAGGCTTTGCAGAGGATATAAATAATCTGCACTGAAATGTTGAGTGACAAATTTTCTGTTCTTCTCTAAAAAAAAAAAATAAAAAAAAAAAAATGCATGTACAGCATAAGAGTATGAACTCCTTGATGAGCCTGCACTTCACCATGTCAGAGAGCCAGAGGTTTCTCTGTCATACAGTTCATTCCTCCAGTCAAAGTTAATTATTGCCACAAGGATGGAACATCTGAGCTCAGTGCACACCCAGCATTTGTTCTGCCCCTTCATCTCTGTCCTGAGAGACCTGTGTGTGTTATCTCCTCACTGCACAAGTCGATGTGACCGCCTCACAGGAAAAGAAAATAATGTCATTTTGCTGTCTCAACACAGTGGCATCGCCGTCATTTGCAACCACACCCTAAAAAATTGACAGTCAACTGATTTTGGGTTGCTTTGAATTCTAAGACTGGGTGAAAAGACTGTCATAAAGATATGATTATCAGTTTTATTAGTTTCTTTTCATCTGTTTGTTATGTTCCAAGACTCCCAAAAGTTGTAGTTTCTGCTGATCAGTGTAGTTTTCACTAAATTTTCATTCAATGATCTTCATGGGGAAGAAAACACAAATGAGCTGCGAAACAAACGCAATATGTAGAAAAAGTCCTGACAGTCACTGATTCTGAGGACAGAAAAGATAGAACGTAAATTACCTTGCAGGAAGGGAAAAAAACAGAGGACATATCCCTCTTGCGCTCTGAGATTTTTGACAGTATTTATCAATCTATTGTCTTCTGCAGACTGAACACTGTCTGTACCAACAGCTGTGAGAAACCCTGGAGGCAAAACTCCATCATGACTGACTTACAGCACCTGCATTGGACATTATGTGTCTGGAGAAAAGGTTTTTGCTCTGCCAACAAGTCCTGTCTCCTGCCTCTCAGTCGTGCCACCATGACTCCCAAACTGCCACAACATTATGGTCAAAGTAACCAAGGGAGGGACAAACTTCTTCCCACAAGCAAGTCTTTGCATGAGGTTCATTCAGTTTCCCAATTATTCAAGTTGCCATCTGGTAAATCGTCATTTCCTAGCCGCGACTTGGCCACTGTACAGATCACAACCTTCATCCCAGAATCCCACCTGAATTCTGTGTGCACCTGTAATCCATACATACAGTGTGGCTTGTTTTGTGGCCTGCTGTGAATGGATGGCATGAGGAGAGGAGTACTCTTCACCTCATTACATGATCTATTTAAAAACTTGAGAGCAGATGCTCCAGCAGCCTGATTAAATGATGGCTGACAACCTCAGCCAACATGCCTCTCTCCCATGAAAAGGCACCTGTGCCACTCAGAGTTGGAGCAAAACAATGCTCGTCCTGCCTGGATACTCTTCCACATATGGCTGGACGAAGCTGTGTGGATCAATTATAGCACCTCCGACATGGATAATGATGCATCTCTATGTTGAGTTTCAGCATTTTTGATGTCATTTTCACAGAGAGTTTTGATTCAACTTTAATAGGGAATTAATAATAATTGTTTGGTGATTTTTTTTATTCTTGGTCGGCCACAGTCAGCCGCTTTAGTCCAGACTGATATATCTGAACAACTACTAAATAGATTAGCATGAAATTTGGTACATACAGGCATGGTGATTCCTAATGTCTCACTTCATTATTCATGTTCCCAGGATGAACTGGAATAACCTTGGCTGTTTTCATCTATCACCATTATCAGGTCAAAATTCAAACTTGTTGTTTAGAATTTAATACCTGCAAAACATATTACTTTCTCATCAGCTGAACTTTGTGTTTAGTGCCAATTTGCAGATGTTTGCATGCTAACATGATAAACTAGGATAGCGAACATGGTGAGCATTATCAGGCCTGTCAAGTGGGATGTGCCAATGAAAACAACAAACACTGCAGTGACTGATAAACTAATATCCCCAATAAAGGCTTTCATGTAAAAATAAGTCAATATATTTTTTATTTTGGAAAAGTTTGGATCTCCTCTAGAATGTTACTCAAAGGGTGTTCCGTTGGTTGCCATCTGCAACCTCACCACTAGATGCCACTAAACCCAGCACCCTTTAAAGTACTGTTTTAATAATGTGGGTTTGAACAGTATTTGGCTGTACAGCATTAGCAGTGAAATTAAAAATGTACGTGTAGCTGAATGAACTGTTTACAAAATCAATACAGCACAGTTTGAGGCATCTCTCTGTGTGTGTTGTGTTTGGAAAGTTGTAATAATGTGAGTGTAAACAATGACAATATTCAATTACAGTAGTGTTGCAAAGCTATACAACATTTCGATTTGGACTGTGACAAATCACTTGACAGAAAACTGCCAATCCAAAGGTTTAACATGAATATGCACGATGAGCTCTACTCCAAAGAGAGACATTAATAATACAGCTTCACATCGAGAATGTGAGATCTTAAAAGCTTTGAGACACAAAGTGCTGTAGGAGTCACATCACAGGCGTTAACACTCAGCTTAAGTGATTAAAAAGCTGTTCTGTCTGTGCATTTCCCCAGCAACACCAGTTTCTCATGAAGGAGGATCTCATTATTGCTGCCATTATGTGACACCAAAGCAGATGCTTCTTTGAGGAACTTATTGCCATTTAGAAAACTGGTTTTAATGGATAGACTGTCATCACTTCAGAGCAACTCTTCAGAGCACGAGGGGAACAAGGCGGAGTGACAAACTCAATTAATCACACTCCGGTTCGTTCACCGCAGGCTCAAGATGGTGGCTTTGTACCTGGATGCTCATTATAGCTCGCTTCTTGATGTATGAAATAGAAATGGCACACTAAATGTTTTGTCTTTTGTTTAAGGCTCATCTATGTTTAGCCATCCATCATGCTAATAGACTCTCCCCACTTTGTTGTGCTGATTTGGTCCTTTTAAAATCCATTTTTCATGTCATACCTGAATTGGTTTAATAGCATCCTGACTTGGAGTTTCACATCATTGAGAAACATTTTAAAAAGGCAGAGCAAGTTCAACAAATCATCGAAAACAAAGCAATTACTACAAGTGTTTTGGCAGCTGATGAGAATGCTATTTTACGGATGATTTATGTAAAAATTCACACAATAAAACAACCTTTAATGTACAAGATGTGCCTTATTAGCAGTCTGTGTCTCTCTTTTAGTCTATTTTTATAACTTTTCCACTGTATTTTACACATTACAAAGCCAGGCAATGCACACCTTAAAAAAAGAAAAAGAGAAAATGTTACGGAAACTATATTTGGCTTAAATGGATTAAATAAAAGAAAAAGGAGAAAATGGAACCCTCAAAAAACAAACAATGACAAATTGTGTAAAAAGGGCTTGCTGCAAAACAAATGCATACAGGCTGAATCCAACTTCAAACAAATTGAACCGAAAAAGAGGAGAAGTATTCTCATGAGAATATAACGAAGAACAGCAGCTGGCAACCTGGGACCTTGTGCAAGACAATGAAAAGCAATATGAAAGGGGAAAAGAACTTCTGTTATAATTTTGGATGCCAGTTTCTGCCTTTCTCTGTACTTTTCCCTTTCTCTGCATTCAGAGAGCTGCAGCGTGGATGTGGAACCCAGGTGTGACGAGCTCGCAGCTGTACATCTGCATCTGCTGTTGCTGCTGCTGTACAGACTCAGAGGGTGAGGGGCTGCGCTCCACAGCAGACACCAAGAAACATGCTGCATTAGAGTCATCTGGCAGAGAAGAGCAGGCATCTTTCACTGCCTCGATCAATAATCCACACGTGCTGCACATTATTTAAATGTCAAACCATAACGCTTCCCAAGATAAACCTCAAGTTCTGATATTCCGCAGTAAACATCCCTTTAAGGAGCTTTAAACACTAGAAGGCCAGGACCAAACCGCCTCTGAGGCCAACCAGTTTGATGACGGGATTGCCAGGGTTTGGCTCCTGGCACCTTGAGGCTGAGTCAGCTAATATAACACTCGTCACAGCAGTGGTTAGCACTTACTTTAGAAGCAAGTATGGAGTTTCCTGATGGAAAAATACCATCAGGAAACTCCGTAGTTCACCAAGAGTTGAAACGGCGCAGCCAGACAACATCAGAGGGAAAATCAGAAAATATTTTCTCCATAAAATTTCTTCCAAAGTTTCACCCAAATCAGAGAATAAAGTTGTGTCTTTGTACAGTGAGGCTCGGTCCCCAGAAACACTCCAGCAGCATCATAAAGATTTGAGAAATTTCTTTATTAAAGCTACACTATACCATGCTAATATTGAATGAAAAATTAAATACAAAAAAAATTTTAAATATAAGATGCAATTTTATTGTCTATTTCCAACCTGACAAAAATACTTCTGACCAAAACATGTCATCTTGCTATTTCTTTGATTTATACATGTGCACATCGTCACAAGCCCTTCTACATCTACATTTTTAATGGTTGCACCACTATATCACATGTAAAATTGCAGATGTCTAGTGCATGACTTTACATGCATCTCGTGGGAACTTAGCATGACACTTTGTACATGTTGTGAGAATAAACTGTTAATTTTGTATCCATGTTATCATTTTAATCAACATTCAATTAATGCCATTTGGTCACCTACATACGATCTAGACATTATGATGGATAGGCTTTTGTTTTTTGTGTGCGTGTGTACTGTTTAGCCTCTGGAAAGCACATAACATCTCAGACATATCAAGTGCACACTGATGTGAAGATGATCTGGCCTTGGTGAACCTGAGGCGATAAACCACATCTACTCCTCCATGCAAAACCCTGGAGATCCCTGTCAGATTGGATTTGTGTGAGACCATCATGCTGTAACATGAGGAGGGGAGCATCCTTTATGTGCATCATGTCCACAATGGGACTCCACCTTGTTCAAGCTATGGAGATGGCAAATATCTCTCGCTCTGGTCTTAAATAATTGAAAGCACTTAGTGTGTCGTGTCACTGGGGACTCTGTCCACACATTTGACCTGCCTGATGGGGTCAAAAGAAAATAATGCAAGACTCTCAAGGAATCATTAAGAAATCTTTGTAAGACATGTCTTCCGGGCTGTGACGGAAAAAAGCCAAGTTAAATCTTTTGAAACTATTTTGGCAGGAGGAATCTGCTGAGAATTTGTGCCAGCAGCATCACACTCTCATTCAGTTCCAAACAGTCTTTCACCATTTTTGTCAGTGATATTCTGCTAATCCGTGAAACACTGAATCAGGTTTTCTCTTCTCCACCTACACAGGGAGATCAAAAGGTCAGCTAAAGAACAACAGTGCATGTAGGATGGTGTTTGCAGTCCTGGAGGCAACTACAGTATGACTTTCACCCCATGAACACATGTTATTAAAGTGGGATCTGTATCCAGATACGTTATCTGGATAATGAACTATCCAGTCCTCCCTTTGCATTGACACCTGGCATTTTTCATGTGTTCTTGTTATCCTCATTGAAAGTTAAGTGGGTTGTTGAGTTTGTGGAAACTGCCTAAACTTCTGTGAAATGGTCTGTGACAAATTCTTAATCATTTGGCTCCTCTTGTAAATATGGCAACTTTAGGAGGTTATATTAAGTGGCTTTATCTGTTTTATTTTTATTTATTTATTTGTTTATGTGGCTTTATTTTTATTTTATTTAAAAACTAGAATATTTTGTGCATGAAAACTTAGTCAATGTCTTTTCTTTCAGTATGCTTCCATGTGGTTTCACTTGAAAACTGTTCTGAACAGACCAATATTTGCCAAATTTGACGGTATTTCAGACATTAGTCAGCACCCTAGTAACAGCTGTGTAGCTGAATGGACAGCTGGTTCTGAGGACAGTAACAGCCAAATCAAGGCTGGTCAGCGGGAATGAAGGAAATCACGTTACACAAACGTTTCTAGTTCAGAAACTATTTCTGGGTAGAATAACCAGATCGGAATGTATGTACTTGAATAACTCAGCAAATTGAGCACTTTTAAAATCAGTGTACTGAATCACAATCCAATAGCAATCCAACATTGTCATTAATCCTGCTTATTCATTTGCACACTGACTACAATGGCATAGTACATCATGAGAAATTAGAGGGATAATCAGTGCATCATATTTGTCACAAGAAATCATCTGATGGGGAAAAGGTTGTCATGATCTCGCGGCATATATCACCTTGCTCTACTTGTAATGATGAGAGAAGCTTTCTGTTGCCCCATCATAATGAGTTAAGTGGCATACTGATTCAGCAGATTACAGCACCACAGTGTAGATATGCAATCTGACCCACTCCACCTGCTCTAATCCTAGTGCTGCATCGATTCACTGAGATGTCTGTGTACAAATTCTGTGCAATTGGTGCTTCAAACCAGACACAATTCATGAAAACCCCCCCATTGCTTGTGATAAGAGGTTTCTCTGTTTTGCTGATTGGCTGATGGGGCTGAAGATTACTTTTCTCCTCCGAGTGCTGACCAGAATTTGAGTGGCTTTTGGTAGCTGAATTTTAGGGTGAACTATATATACTGGCAGGGGCTCTAACTTGTTTTGTTACTTGCAACTGAAGAGGAAGAAGAAAAGTATTGTTATCCATCACAGTTTTGTTTTCTGTGAAGTCCCTTGATCTCATTTTGACCTTCATTCCAGTAACTTCTTGATAAAAGAAGTATCTGAGAACATGAGGAGTGAAATTCTAACTCAAAATGAAGTCTTCACTGTCTGCAGTGACACACAACGTGACCCCATGTCTGTTTCATGCAGGCTATCTTCCTTGATGTCTTGTGAAGAAGTCAGAACTGTTAATGTGTTGTGGCAAATGACCGACAGCCGCTGTGAGAAAAACTGGCGTCTGACAGTTAGTGACATGCTTTAGGGGCAAAACATCAAACATAATGCATTGAAAATGCTTTAAAGATAGTTGTTCTGTCATTTAACACGTAGTATGAGCTACAGTATTCAACAGCTCCTCGGGGTGACATGTATTTATAGTAATTAACTGTCAAACACGGATGTAAATAAAACATCAATCAGCATGTCCACAGCTGCGTGTATTCATAAAATCATTTGAAACTTTGTTCACTTTTAGCCATTGCCAAATCCATATTTGACATTGAATTTGTCCCTAATTCTCTTCTCAGAGTTAAAAGCAATTCCCCCCTTGTAATCCCTGCAGAATACTCACATTACATATACAATAATCCCACGATACAAGATGAAAAATATCCATCCCCTGGTCTTTGGTTCAGTGGAGAAGCTCTGAAGAACACACACCGAAGCAATCATCAGCTGTTTTGTGACATAAAACATTCTGGCTGGATTGTTCAGGTCAAGCAGGAGTGAAAGTCCACAGAAAGGTCATTTAACCCTGTGATGGACTTTTGTTCATCACAGTCACTGGGAATTTAGCAGCAGCTTGAATCAGCCTTTGAGCTCTGTGTACTTCAGGTGGATTAGGCCTGCTTTTGGTCTTAAGTTGTATTTTCATTAAATCTTTTATAACTTTGTGTTTCCAGGTAAACAGTCACAACAGAGGGATTTTCTTTTCGGGTTTTGTTTTGTTCTGATTTTTGCCTGAGGTCATGCCGTGTACACACAGCTCTGTACACACAAGCCCAACTGCATTTTAACTAAGAATTGCCACAGACTGAGAGGAAAAAAGTGCATGCCACTCGGGCCCAAAGTCCCAGCATCCCACATGTACATCTGTTCGCATCCAGCAAGGCCACAGATTCATGCAGGCCCAACAGCAACGTTGTAAACAACAAAATGTTAATGTGCCACTACAGTATGCTTTAAATAACACTGCATGTGCCTATGCCATAAATCAAGCATATATTTGTATGTGTTTGCACAGCTGAAGAATGACCTGTTTAACATGTTAGAGTTCAGGGTGAAGGAGGGTGAGTAGGAACGCCTCACCAGCATCTCAACAACACATGCAGGTGATAAGAGGACAGATTAGAAAGACTTTCAAATCTTTAAGTGAGGGTTTAGCAGAGCAAATACACTCAAATTAGTAATCTTGAGCATGAACGACCATAAGATGCAGCTCAAAGCTCAGGAAAAGCAAAAGGTGTAGGAGGAGTATGAGAATGAAAACTTCTTGTATAAAATATATTTGCATGAGTTGGAAATGGAGCCCAGACTTTAACGGCGAAGGAAATTTTCTACCTTATAATTACTTTGTCAAGCCGCTGCCTATTTCATGTCTTCACCATGTGATATCTTAGCTAACACATTGTTTGGATTGTAAGAAGTCAATGTAGCAAATGTGAACAGTTTTTGAAAAGCATACAGACTGAACCTGTATTATATCAAATTACAAGTGTATTCTTATGTTAATATAACTTTAAACAGCAGTTCCTAACCTGGTGTTTGAGACTACAAAAGGCATCCCAAAATACACTTTTGTCAGATATTTAAAATGGATATAAAAGAAAAACGGCGAACTTCCGTTCCATTTTTTTTTCTCCAATTTTTCTTTTTACATGTCCAGTATTTCATGGTTCCCCTCTGTGCCTGTGAATGAAACACTGAGAAGTCCCTGCCGTTAAAATGTTCAAAACAAATGTCTGTAATCAGACTCTAACCTGTGACAAGCCATCACAATTTTAAATTGTCCTGTTTTAAGGGGTCACAGTTCAGAAAGATTACAAACCACTGATTTAGAAGACGCATTCTCACAGCATACGACTTTCAGTCTGCATGTTTTTTGCTTTCTGCTCTGAATGCACTCTGGCTGACGGCAGTTGCAGGCTGTTTTGCTCTCCCATTTGTTCCTGATGCATTCAGAGAGCTGCAGCGTGGATGCGGAACCCAGGTGTGACGAGCTCACAGCTGTGCGTCTGCATCTGCTGTACAGACTCAGAGGGTGAGGGGCTGCGCTCCACAGCAGACACCAAGAAACATGCTGCACTAGTGTCATCTGGCAGAGAAGAGCAGGCATCTTTCACTGCCTCAATCAATAATCTACACGTGCTGCACTTTATTTAAATTTCAAACCATAATGCTTCCTAAACTTAACCTCAAATTCTCATATTCCCTCATAAACTTCCCTTCAAGCAGTTTCAAATTTAAAGTCCCCCTACTCTCATATAACAGGTTACGTTTAACGATTATTTTCATTCTTGATTAATCTGTTGAGTATTTTCTCAATTAATCAATTAGTTGTTTGGCCTATAAAATGACAAAAAAATGGTGGAAAATGTCAGTAAGTGTTTCCCAAAGCTCAAAATGACATCCTCAAATGTTTTGTTACCCAAAGACATTCAGTTTACTGTCATAGAGGAGTAAAGAATCAGAAAATACTTACATTTAAGACGCTGGAAACTGAGAATTTTGACTTTCTTTCTTAAACAATTACTCAAACCAGTTAATCAATGATCAAAATATTGGATGATTAATCCAATAGCTGACAACCAATTGATTAATCACTGCAGCTCTAAATAACAATGAGACAAAATGTGTTTTGCTTCTTGTTATTTCATTTGGCAGTTTGACCTTCACTTTGCAGAACAATGTATGTTTGACACTGGAAGGCTTTTTCAAGTTCATCTGCTGGAGGGGGTGTTTCTCTGTGCTCACCTTAAACCTCAGTCCACTAAGAAGTTTGTGTACAGACTTTGTGTAATTGCCACTTCAGACCAGACACATTTTATGACCCCCCAAAACTGCTTGTAATAAGAGGTTTCTATCTTTTACAGACTGGTTGAGGAGGCTGAAGGTTACCTTTCTCCTCGGAGTGCAGACCAGAATTTGAGTTTGTGCCATGCAGGCTACCCTCCTGAGAAGAAGTCATAACTGTTAATGTGTTGTGGCAAATGACTGACAGTCGCTGTGAGAAAAACTGGTGCCTGACAATTAGTGACATGTTTTAGGGGCAAAACATCAAATCTAATGTACTTCAGACACTTTAAAGCTACACTTGTTTTGTCATTAAACACGTAGTATGAGCTACAGTATTCAACAGCTCCTCGGGGTGACATGTATTTACAGTAATTAACTGTCAAACACGGATGTAAATAAAACATCAATCAGCGTGTCCACAGCTGCGTGTATTCATAAAATCATTTGAAACTTTGTTCACTTTTAGCCATTGCCAAATCCATATTTGACATTGAATTTGTCCCTAATTCTCTTCTCAGAGTTAAAAGCAATTCCCCCCTTGTAATCCCTGCAGAATACTCACACTACATATACAATAATCCCACGATACAAGATGAAAAATATCCATCCCCTGGTCTTTGGTTCAGTGGAGAAGCTCTGAAGAACACACACCGAAGCAATCATCAGCTGTTTTGTGACATAAAACATTCTGGCTGGATTGCTCAGGTCAAGCAGGAGTGAAAGTCCACAGAAAGGTCATTTAACCCTGTGATGGACTTTTGTTCATCACAGTCACTGGGAATTTAGCAGGAGCTTGAATCAGCCTTTGAGCTCTGTGTACTTCAGGTGGATTAGGCCTGCTTTTGGTCTTTAGTTCTATTTTCATTAAATCTTTTATTACTTTGTGTTTCCAGGTAAACAGTCACAACAGAGGGATTTTCTTTTCGGGTTTTGTTTTGTTCTGATTTTTGCCTGAGGTCATGCCTTGTATACACAGCTCTGTACACACAAGCCCAACTGCATTTTAACTAAGAATTGCCACAGACTGAGAGGAAAAAAGTGCATGCCACTCGGGCCCAAAGTCCCAGCATCCCACATGTACATCTGTTCGCATCCAGCAAGGCCACAGATTCACGCAGGCCCAACAGCAATGTTGTAAACAACAAGATGTTAATGTGCCGCTACAGTATGCTTTAAATAACACTGCATGACATGAGTGACATGTTACAGGAGAAGGAACGCCCCAGCAGAATCTCAACAACACACATGGTTGAAAACAGCACAGAGTAGACGCACCATTTTCAAATCTTTAAGTGAAGGTTTAGCAGAGCAGAACAGCTCAAATGAAGGCAATTTTCTACTTTATAATTACCATGTCAGTTTGTTGCCTGTTACTTTATCATGAATCCTCCATGTAGTATTTTTGCAGCACATTATTTGCAGTTTAAAGAGTCATGTTCATTTCAGGAAATATGAGCCTTTTCATGAGGTTCCACAAAGGTAATCTATGCTTATCTATTAGCAGTGTTTCCCACCAATTAAGGAGACTGTGGCGGCCCTCCACAGTCTCGTTTGGGTCCGCCACAGTCTCATCTCGTCTCCCCCCACCCCCACCCCGCTTTCCACCCTCCTCCCCACCTAAAAAATAATAATAATAACCAGATCCGTCAGTCAGCCTTAGCCTACTGTACTCTATAGCCCGCGAGCGAGAGCGCGCGCGTGAACACACACGCACGCGCCAACAGGTCGCGTTCATAGACGGTCCTACTGTCTGCTGCATTTGGCGCGATCCGCATCCATACAGTCTATGATCCATACATGACAGCAGGCCGGGACGGCATTTCAAGATTGTGTGAGGTAAG
Organism: Chaetodon auriga; assembly: GCF_051107435.1. Lineage (NCBI taxonomy): Eukaryota > Metazoa > Chordata > Actinopteri > Chaetodontiformes > Chaetodontidae > Chaetodon > Chaetodon auriga. Next base: position 21,295,722 of record NC_135082.1, on the reverse strand, counting down.
TGTAACTTCTCTTTTGGGCAGGTATCAAGTTCGATAACGGAGCAGTGTCGGCCATGTTGCTGATCTCATTGCACCAGTCAACTTCTAACATACCAAACAGAGTCTAACTTTCCGCTATCCCTGGTGCTGATTTCCCGGTAGCTAGCTACTTCTCCGCTATTTCTCCCTCTCCCGCTCGCGCTATTTCTCTCTCTCATCCCTCTGTCGTTTGTGCTCTCTCTCTACCCGTTTATAAAAATTAACATGAAATTAATTATTTAATATCTCTCGTCGGCGAGAAAGAAAAAGAAAAGAAAAAGAAAAGAGGGATCCGACAGCACTGAGTCAGTGACTCTGCCACAGCCTTATCGGTGAAGAGGGGTGAGGTTATGGCTTAAAAGCTGTAGCGGAGCCGGCGGGGGGGGCAGAGGGTGCGGCTGCCCCGGGCCCACGGTTATGAGGGGGCCCATCGCAAGGCTGATGCCGAAAAAACAAAAAGGGAAAGTCGGTCTCTTACTGCTGTATTTGTAAAGATATAAGTGTAAAAAAAAAAAAAAAAAAACGGGGAGAAAACAGTCTGAAGCCCTGAAGAGTTCAACTTTGGAAGAGCTCTAGAACTGTTTTTCACAAAGCCAAGAAAAATTAAGTGTTCAATGGCAGGGTGCAGAGTGTGTCAGTAGTGTCACAATAGTGTGACACTCAGTGTCAAGCTGCCTGAGTCTTAGCTGACTATTGGTGCAGCATACATGTGCCAAGATTATGGACAGCAAGTGTTCTTTGTTCATCGTTTTGTTTGACAGTGAAGATTGTTCACATGATTGATGTTAAGTTTTGTATGCTCTAAATGAATGAACGAGTGAGTGAATGAACAAATGAACAATTGATTGAATGAGCGAGTGAATGAATTAATGACTTTGTGTCATGGTTTTTTTTTCAAGATTAAATTTGAAATATTCCTGATATGCCTTTGTATGTTCTTAAGGATGATACCAACCTGTTTTGTTCATATACAGCAATTTATATTACATTCAGTGGTCTCAAAATGCCCTAAAGAGATACATCAGGCTTGAAAACGTACACACACACCCAACCCCGAGGGTCAGAGACCCTCCCACCACAGTCTCCTAAAATCCTGTGGGAAACACTGCTATTAGTGTACTTATTTATCACTATCCTGTTGATTCACCTCACGTAGGGTACTTGTTTTGCCCAAAAGACACATAAAACCAAGTTCACTTGACTAAAGTGGACTTGTAGCTTTGTGTTCCTAGAATGAACGCACAGCTCAGTGGTGAACGTTCGCAGTGGAGCAGTACAGTAAAGACTTAAGAGTTGCGGCATGGCAACAAAGTGCACCAAATTTTCACAAATCCTTAATTTTCACACTCACAGACACAAAAGCACTGGTTTTTGATTTCAAATGAGCCATCATCATACTAAAAGCTGTACATAGAAGGGTTGTTAACGAGTATTTTAAATTCAAATTGTAAAAAAAAAAATCCATACATTCAATCATGAAAATTAACATCTGAATGTGGAAAAAAAGCAACACCACCAGCATGGATGCATGAAAGTCACATTTCTGTTCAGAAAACAGCAGAAAAAACATGAGTTCATTCATTAACCTATCTCGGAGACATGAAAGCAGATACAAAATGGTTCCAGCCGGACTGGACCACCAGCCAGCCTTGATTTTCCCCAGAGATTGCACCCGGCGGCAGAAAAAACTGCACAGTGAAAGTGAGGCTTATAGGGACTGAATCTGAATGCAGATGTGTCATTATTCTAAAGCTATTACACTGTGCAATCAGCGTGTGCTTCAAAGTCACACATTCAAACAGCACACTTGTCTATTGCCAGTTTAAATTGCTAACACAATGAAAGAACAACTTAATTTTACTCGCCATTTTTTAACTGGAGCAACTTCAAAATGAACAAAATTAAGCAAATACAACTCAATTTTAAGTAAACTCAACAAGTAGATATAAAGTAAACCTAACTACAGACTAACAGTTGTATTTACTTTTTTTTACTTTTACAGTTGCTGTAACATTTTTATAGACAAAAACACAATTTATATCTAAAGTACAGTAATGCAAAATTAGAGGAACATTATTTAAGAGAACAAAATCAGCAGCCACAACTAAAAAGTTTTCAAGTTGTTTCTTTGCTAATTAAAATGATGTCATGGATGTAATATGGTATTGACCATCCACCTGAAGCCTAATCATTTCCTCTCAACCCAAGTCAATTTATGGAGATTTGCTGGAATGCAAAGCATCATCAATAAGTCATTAAAATGTTCCAATTTACAATGACAGAGCTTACCATTTATCTATTTTGTAAATTCATAATCTGCAGAGAAGGCCTCAGTCAATGGTTTTTCAGTTACTGGTCTAAATTGTCCTGAGAAAATCAATGATATAAATTTGCTGTCCTGCCGTGACAACTTGACAGTATCATTTCAACTGAACAAGAAAGAATTGATTGGCTAAATGAACTCAAGTGACGAGTGTCAGTGAAAAAAATGCAACCTTTATTGAGCTGAGCACGAAATTCTCACAGCTCAAGTTATTTCTGCCTTTTCTCCAAAGCAAGCCTCACTTCTCATTTCCAGTTCCCCCGAGCTGTTTTCCATTCCTGCAACAAATAATCACCTCTAAACAGGTCTGACCATGCAACAGTGGACTGGGTGGTAATCAGTATAACAGTGTATTGATTTTCAAAAGAATATTCCATCAGGCTAAATGCATTGTATTCTTTATAATGTTTTCTAATGAAAAGCAGAGAAAGCTTAGTCGCATGACACCAAACCCATGAACATTACACATATTGTGGGAAATATTGTCAAATAATGGACATGCTCAGTGTGGCACCAAGTTCATACACAACTTTAATGTGAAGACTACGAGTCTACAGCCTCTACAGCCTAACTAGCTGCTCTGTCAGACTGTGCTCATAGGCATATGGGTACTTTGAGCTAAATTTTTAGTTAAGCATTATAGCATGCTAATGTTTGCTAGTTAGCACTAAACTCAAAGTGCAGCTGAGGCTGATGGGAAGATCATTAGTTTTGTAGATATTTTGTCCTTAAGTATTGGACAAATGAATATTTTTGACCTGATGATGGTGCTGGATGAAAGGTTAATGGATCGTAAAAGTTACACTGCTCATCCTGAGTCAAGACATTTCACCAAAAACCAAAGCTCATGATGGAGCTACAGGAGAAGTCTGAGGATCACAAAAATCTAATACTATGCCACTAGCCAAACATGACACCCATGGTGGAGCTGAAAAAACAACGTCATGATTTGAACAATAAACTGATTAACAGTAAAGTCATTATAGTTCTTCACTGATTCTTTCATTGAAATCCATCAGTATAAAATTGTTGCTAGTCAATCAAAACCTTCACAAAGGCCAACAATATGTCAGGTTGTATTTGGTCGTGCAGGAAAACATAACAATGAGGACGAATTTAGGGAAAACTTTTCAGCTGGCAGAATGTCAGTTAACATTTTAACTACAGTTACAAGAGTGTCAGAGAAATGTTTTGTTGCTGAAGTGAAGAGTATTTCCACAGAGGGGAATTTATTCTCACAGTCAAATCACTAGTTTGATGACATTTTTCTATTTATTTGGTGTAAACAGAACCTTGTTGCCATTTCACCCAGAACCTCTCCATTATGTTTTTATTACTCGAGCACTAAGTAGTTTTCTACTAAAAGAGTTCTATCAAAGGCAAAAGCCAGCAAGCCATTAAAGGTGCTACGCTGGATTGTTTTCCAAAATTCAGACTCTCATGAGAATGCTCGTCGAAAGTTCATATAAGAGAAACATTTAAAAAGGCTCCACGGAAAAAGACTTAAAAGTTGACAGCAACTATTACTGCCAGACACAAGCGGATTACACAATCCCAGGATGCTCAGATCAAAGTGCTGGCAGATACAGATCAAGTGAAAAGCAGTCAGAGGGTTGGATCAGTCAACAGGGCATGCTGAGTGTTCAGCTTCCCTATAGCTAATCAGAACAGCAAGTATGTCTGGGAGTGCTGCAGAAAGGGGCTGGAAAAGACAAGATGACAGTCTGGGAGGGTTTCAAACTGAAATATGAACGTTATCAACAATCTGTCATTTTCATAAATGTATCATCTGATCTCCACCGACGCCCAAGGGAAATATCTGACTCTTTAGCTGCTAAATGCTCCACTACGTTCACCAGCTAGGCGCAGACTTTGCCCATCTGCCGTTTGGTGCTGAGCAGGTAGTGTACAATGGGTTTTCTTGAAAACAACTGCATGCTATGGACAAAGAAAATCACTGTAAGAGCAGTGAGAGTGAACTAAAAATGCAAAGTTGCGGACAGGTAAACAATGAGCTGGAACTTGCTATAAAGCCGAAATGAGCTGCAGATTCAGGATTTAATTCTCTGTGGGTTCATCACTACCAACGACCTCTTTCACACTGCCATCTGATACATCAGGAAAAAAAATTCCAATTACATATGATTTAAGGTGAAAGGACCTTCATTGTCATGCTAAATCACTTGGTTAAGGTTAGAGAACAATCATGGTTAAAATAAACCAATACTGACACATATAGAAAAAGGGAAACGAACTGCAGTGCTAAAGTCTGACATTTTGTTATCCACCCATCCTTTGGACCTCCTCTCTCTGCACATTGTATGGCTCTATAATAATGCCACTTCCTGCCTTCATTCTAATGGACAAGACACACAGTTAATAAGGCCGCGAGAGGGCTCTGTCACTTGGACGTAAACATCTGATCTTGCTGTCATTTTTCTTGGGAGTCTCGAGGTTCAGAAATATCAGCTAACTGCATGCACAAGTGTTTATTTGCCCCTTTACTGCCCAGGGAATGTGTCATCCTTTGTGAGAACACATGTAAAAATAAAAAGAAGCAAAACGCTGTTACATTTTTAATTGGCCACAGCTGTGCATTAACCACTTAATGCTCTGCCAACACCTACACTGCCAATAATAGATACTCCCCTGAGGTTACTGTTTACATGAGCAGGTGTCTTGTAAATATATTCTCCTTTAACTCTGATAAAATCTGTAACAAGTGTGATTTAGGAATAGCTCATCTGCATTAATGGCTATAGTATGTGAATATGAGTTTAAAAGATGAGACTGTGTACATTTTGACCATTAAGTGAACTTTTGTGAAGCAGCTCACTGCGTACTGTAAATGGAAGACGACAAGACAAGAAGACAAAGGACGGCAAATGAGATGAAGGGGTTTATTTTAGTTCTATTTTAGAGGAGTTGCTTATTTTTTCTTAAGTAATGAAGTGCAGAAGATGAAAAAATATAGATATTTTTGGAGAGAGAAGCTCTTCTTAAATCTTGCCTGCTGAGGCACTAGGTAATAATAAATTTGGCTGATATGAGAATAATTCAATTGAGTTCAAGAGTTCAGCGCCTGAAGTTATTTAAATCTCATCCATCCACATAATTTCATTGCCAAGAACTCCAGTATTGCGCAAATCATTGTTTAGTCAATTGTAAAGTGGTGGATTTGCTTGGAAATCTTTAAATCTGATCTTCTGGTTTAGTTTGTGGTTCAGATTGCCTGCTGCTTGAGAAACTGTAAAGCAGTATTAAGAAACATGATGTGACGAGTGCAGAGGACGGTAATCGGAGAACCCAGAGCTTTCAGAGTCTCATTGGGCCTGTTGTGAGCGTGTGGGTCCCTGATAAGGTCTGTGTTGAAAGGTCCCAACCGTTCACTCCCGCCAGCCTCTGACACACATACCCACAAAAAACACAAGCACAGACTTACAGACATGCCAACATATACCAAACACACCCATACACTCCACAGCTGCTCCAACTGATATTTCTAGTCCACATTAAATGTCATTTTAATATGAAATGAAAAAGATGAAGAGGTTCACAGTCCATTTACACTTTTCCGATGCTAAAAAATAAATAATCTCACCAACCAATATTCTGCAGTGCTTAGTGAGAAATATAAATGAGATGTTAAATCTTGCTGGCAGGCAATAAAAAAAGAGAGCTCACGCAGCATTCACTGACACCACGTATAGATTTGGAAGTACGTTGAAAGCAAACTCAAGTATGAGCCCCCCTGAACAACACATTTGTTCAGAAATGCACACTCCTGAAGTAAGAGGAACTATTTTCATCATAAACGATTTCAATGGCACCTTAAAAATAGATACTCCGAGAAACGAGTCCTTGAAGCAGTCCTTTTTTTTTTCTTTTTTTTTTCAATTTTGTACTTTCAGTAACTTTGTAAGTGCTCTGTGTCACATGCCACACACCATTAAAAATATGAAGGGTGCATAAATTCAATCCAAGGCCAATCCTGGTTTGAAAGCATTTTAAAAATTGTAAATGCAGAAATATGGAAATATGTTGGATCTCTCCTCGGGGAACAGCTGAAATATGATATGTATTTCCTAAGTTGATCTGGTTGAGCAGAGTTTTTGGCAAAGGTGCCTCGATTCCTTCCTTTGTCCTGGGGAGGAGGATTAGCGCATAACAGGATCTCAGTTCTCAAAGCTTCCGTTCCTCCTTACAGACAGGTTGAATCATAATTTACAGGAAACATTTCCAAAAAGCATTGGACGTTGTGTTGCATCCATAAGGCTGCAGATAATGTGAGAGCAGGTTGAGCTTGTTTGTAATGGAATAACAGCCATTCAATAGATTTACTTGCCACCACATCAGTTATCAGCCTCAGGTGAAATTCAGAGTTATTTCTTGTCTGATCAGACAACCAGTCACTTCTAGCATGAATTGGCAGTTTTTAAATATGAGACAATATCGACTCATCTCTGCATGATAAAAGCTCTTTAGGGGTCCACTAGGCATGGATAATAGATTTACTGTGTGACACGGCGGATTAGACAGTCTGGCTTGTAAAACATCATCATGGAACTAAAGGCAGCAACGTTAACATTTTACTCATCAGTGCTGCAACTATGAAACCCTACTGAAGCAAATTATCGAACAGCAGCTTCGTTCCTTCACAATATGTCAACAAAAGACTATCAGGTGGGTGTCATGAGGAAATAATTATTTGGTTTGGTTAATTGGTTGTTAATGATTTAGAGCACATGGAAGATTGTGGTAACACCCAGTAGGTCATCATGAAAATGTGTTGAAATTAAATCATGTACTCCCAGTGTTCTTACATGCACTGAACTGGAAAAAGAACCCATCTCTTACTCCAAAGAAGCTAAAACCAACACTGACAATTACTGGAAAATACTATTTGACCTCCCGTCTGGTCAATAGCTAGAAAGGCAGATAAGACAAGACAGGGAGTGCTGAAACAACACTATAGGAAGCCGTTAGTGAGGCAAAACACTGACACGCCACCATGGCCGATCGAAGCCTCCACCATTATTGCTCTTTCTTTGTGAGGAATTACTTCCAATTGTCTGTTGCCCATTCAGAGCTGTCTTACCTGTGATGAATAACAAATTATAACTAAAGTGTGGTGAAATCAGGATCACAAAACAAGAAAACATTCACAGTCACATAAAAGCAATGTGTTCACATCTACTTTACTGCTTTTACAAAAGGAAATGTGTTGAGTGACCTCTGGCATGACCTCATCAGCCATACTCCAGATACTGGCTTTTAAAGGGTTGCACAGACATATCTTTCTATTTATTTTTCCATTACAGTTTTCTCTGTTTCCCCCCGCAGCATTAACTGTAGAGAGATTGACTTGTTTTTTAGCCGCAGGTGTGAGTAAACTAATTCAATTAGCAGCAAAACTTACCTCCACCGGCTTTAAAGTTACTGTCGAGTAAATGCAAGTTGAGGCCAATAAGGACACCTTGAAAACACTCTCTCCTACCCCTGCTTTTGTTCTTCGTGCTCTGGGTATAAATAGCACTGTGACTGTGTTATTTAATGGTTTACAGTCTGCCACCATGGTGATATGAGATACAATAATGTACCAGAGGTGTTTCCATTAGTCAAGATGCATCTGTGGTGAAAAGCTTGATACACTGAGCCCACTTTAGTTGGAGAGGCAAGACGGGCTCTTCTGTGCTGTACCTTGACCCTTCGTCAAAGGACACTGTGTGAGATATAATGTAATCACTCAAATAGATCTGAAACAAAAGAGAAAGCCATCACTCTTGCAGTCTACGGATTTCTAAAGCTTAGCCTCAGTGCAATAATTCACCTTCTCTTTTCATTTGGAGAGGCTCAGAGGAGAAACAGTTTTGAGCAGAATGAAATAAACAAGTTTTAAAGAAACATTTCAAAGTCACAGCAGTAATGACAGCTTGAATTGGGATGTAGCAGCACAAATACTTCATCCTAATGGTACCCTTTCAGAGGAACAAGGTTGTGTTTGACTTGTGTGAGGAGAAAAGATAGAAAAATGTGTGTTTAAAAATGTTTCATGAGAGGAAGCCAAGCTATGCACAGGATAGGTGTTCACTCCTATAACATCCTCTGGTGGATTTCAGCCAGCAGGGGAAAATAACACTTTCGAGGAACAAATCAGAGAACTTGCCAACTAGTACTGTTGGTACAAAGCCACAAAAAGGCTGAGATGGGGAGAAACAAAGTGGAACGATGTTTACTGCCAGACTTGCGTATGGGAAACTTAAAAAAAAAAAGGACTCTGCCTGCTTTCAATCTCTAATCACAAGGACTAATAATAATACTAATAATAACTCTTTTATGTTATATTTGTGGCACTTTATTTCTTAATTCATTGGTTTTTCTTCTGTTATTTGTATTTGCTCCCTCTATGTATCAGCTACCTCTATTTGTCTTGTTTTGTTATGCATTCTTCATTGATTTATTGTGGTATTTTCTCTTCTGTTGTCTTTGCATACATTGGAACAGTTAATAAAAATTGAATGAGACAGAAAAAGGATTAATTGGACGAGACATGATGAGAAACAAGCATCATGTCGGAAATGTCAGAGCTGCAAATGTGAAATTGAGTTTTTTGGTTGTCACAGTTTTGGAAAGAAACCTCTGAAAAAACATTCAAAAAAGCAAAGCTGCGCAACTGCTGAGAGTCAGCAAATAAATTACTCATACTGTAACAATGCTAACAGCCAATGAAAACATGTTGAGGATTTTAGGAAGCCAATCAGGATGCAGATAAACCATGTTCATTCTTCCCTAAAACACTGCTGCAAGCAGACAGATATTTCTTCTGGCTGCTGTCTACACACTTTGAGAAGCTGTGCCTCCAAATGCTCATACCAAGTCTATCAAAGCAGAAGGTCTGCCCACGTTTAAAATCATCATAACTCGCTGAATTTTCAAAGTTGCCAGACATGGATTTATGATAGTGGATGACTGATTAATGGGTTTTCATGCCAAAATGCTCTTGCACATGTAGCTGGTAACAGTAATAGTTATGGAATATAATAATGAATAAAAACACAAAATAACAAACACAAAAGTTAACAGATTATGGAAATTTCTGGCTGGCTTCACAGCTGTGTTTTCAATTACATTTATGGTGAAATATTGTGCTACACAGTGTATCCAGTTTATCAACAGGGTTGACTCCCGGCTAATCCAAAAATGGGCAAAGATATGGAGCATGGGTGGAGCTGAGGCAGGCTGAATGAAGCTGAATCCTAGCATTCAGCGCTCACTCAAAGCGGCCATGCCCATTATTATGCAAAACTTCAAGCCTTAATGAAATTCCAACGAGTGAGCTATATACGAATTCACAGTACAGTTGCCATGAACAGGAAATTAGATATAGAAGCCAAAATCGTTTTTTGTACCAAGTTGTAAACACGTTTATTTCTGCTGTGAAGTTGAGCATTTAATATGGGATTCTATGGGGACTGGCTCGCTCTTGGAGGCAACCTCAAGAAGCCATTTGAAGAAGTGCAGTTTTTGGCACTTTCGAGTTGGCTTGACTTTTCAGCCCTGGAGGCTGTCGCTTAATCAGAGGAGAGGAAAATCCCACTGATGTTAATACAACAAATGAAAAATCCAAGATGGCGCTCGATGCCTGCTTGACTGCATTAGGCTGCCACTGGTGGCTGAAAGATATACTGCAACAATGCATGCATTTACCTTACTCTAGTCTGTCATTTTCACATTTTGATGAAGTAAGAAAAGCACAGGTGTTATTAATAATGTCAACAATGGCTCCATTCTGTTCAAGTGTCCTAGTGTGTCGTAACAGTGACGGTAAACCAGCATGCACAACACCAGGATACTGAAACTGAGGCAGCTAAATCGACTTCCACCATCATCAATATTACTATTTATAGCTGTGCGTTTCCAACTGTGTCATGTCAAAATGTCTTTTGTGAAAAAGCCCTGCTGTCCATGAAGCGATCAGCTCCAATGGTCAGACAGCCAGCCTTTAACTGATCTCTCTGTAGAGGAAGTTGTAAAAAAGACTGATTGAACCTCTTCATCTCCACCTCATCAATAGCACGTGATGCAGTGGTCAGAATTTACTCCATTTATCTGGTGCAGCTTTAATAGCCTTTCTTCTTCTTCCCTAAAAGCTAGTTAATGGCATACAGACTTGAAAATGAGGGTGCCTTTTAAGAAGAAGGTGTTGCATTCTGGCATTTTCCAAAAGATCAAATAAAAGACCTTTGAATTATAAAGAATTATCACACCAAGATGTCAGCTTCAACCAAGAATCCCAGGGATCTTTGAAATGTCTGATAAAAAGGGCCTTTCTCATTTGTGTGATCTTTCTTCGAATCATTAGTGTGTGTAGAACAGTGCTAATGAGGTGTTTCTTTTGCTTTAAAAATTATTCCCTTTTTCCCCCACCTTGTCTCACTCTGCAGCCTTTCATTAATGAGTGGAAGCGGTCATGTACCCGCACCTGATCTTTTTATAGTAAACAGGTCGGCAAGAGGATGTGATGTGAAGCTATTGTGAGGTGTTTTAAATGTAAATGTGCCAAAACATATTTCTGGCCTGATTATGGCTGATCAAGTCTGGTCTATATCTGGTCTCATGCACAGCATATGTGTGGTTCTTAATGCTCTTCTGCATAATCTGATATGAGTTTAAATGCAGTAGATTATTTCTGTTATGCTGCAATATAAATTAGTAGTGTTTGTGTGGATGCTTAAATTAACGTTCAAGCACATACTTACTGATCAATACCTCAGGCATTAACCATGCGGTATGTTCAAAGAAATGCACAAGACAAAGTACTTAAACATCACTGAAATTCACTTGAGCACAGACAAAAGAGAACATAGTTCTATTTTCTAGCCACAAGCAGCAATCTAGTTCCAAGCAGCAAAGCTTTGAGTCTAGTTTATTTGACGTTATGAGAAGAACATAACATCACAAGAAAATAAATCCACACACAACCACAAAAATGTCAAGGTTGACACAGTAAACCCCAAGACTTATTTCTATTGTGGTCCTTGACGTAAAGATAGCCAACCAACACAATAAATACATAAAAAATATTTCAAAGTTTCCCATGAGTCACAATTGGCCTCAGTGACATTTTGAACAGCAGAACTGCCCCCTTTCTGGGGCTGGTTCACTGTGTGTCAATTGGTTTTTGTGTCATTGGATTACTCGCAAATTTGTTCGGGAATTGCATCACAAACATACAATATCAACTGTGTCCTGCATTATTACTTTATCTTGTGAAGCCTGTCTTGTAGAGGAGCATGTTTCCTATTATTTATATTGTTATATTGAGAATATTGTGCTCATGTATTGCAGTTTCCTAAGTAAAAAAAGCTGTGTTATATCAAATTACCACAAACTGACATATTCCAGTATAGCAATATAAGTGGTTTCTGGTTTTCTGTGCAAAATATAATGAAGTTGATATTTATAGTGTTCTGGATGCACTCTATTGGAACAACAGGAGACCAACACCAAATATTTGGGCTGGGATTCTCAGTTGGGTTAATCTGGTCTGTATTTTGGGTTAAAGGACATCAGTGTGATGTTATGAATACAATGGAGATGAATATGTCTAAAGATGACATATTTATTAAGTGAGAGAAACATGTAAAGCCTAAACTCAAGGCTGAATTGGTGATAAGTTTGTTTCTCTGACTTCATGACAGCAGATGAAAATGACAGAAAGCTAGCTCATGTGCCTACAATCACACAAACCTTACAAGAGGTGGTTGATAGTCTGACGAGAAGCACACTTTGAATGGTCGCATCATTGCGTGCTTTAGTTCCAGGTCAACCTCGAATATGAGGTTAATTAGTTAATATGAGGTTAATAGTAGGGCTGGGCGGTACACCAGTCACAATGAATACCGGTGCATATTATTGTTATGATATGAATTTTTAATATACCGCCACACCGGTGTATTTGATTAAACAACGTTCAGAACGCTTTCAATGCGCTTTGTTTTCAATGTTACGCTTCTAAACACGCATGGTGCGGGGCGTGGTGAGGGTAAACTGTAGTGCTCTGGTGTTACGTTACGGTGAAGGTGGATGGGATGGACATTAAAAGTCCCAAAATCAAAGCTGCAGAACTAGTAGAACATGATGACGCAGAAGAACTTGTACCAAAAAGAGGAGCTGTGTCTGTTGTTTTTTTTTTTTTTTGGTTAAAACATAAAAAAAGACCGTCATATACCATGAAACCATTATAATTTTGAAAAATATGGTGATATACATTTTTGGTCATACCGCCCAGCACTACATAATAGACAAATGAAACAGGTGTGTGTAACAGGGTCAGCTAAGGACAGCATCAAAGAAAATTGAAGCTGTATTTCTGAGTACTGAAACATGTTTGGGGTTGCAAAATTTCATCTTAAAAAACAAGCCCGCTGAGTTGTTTATGGACTGGGTGACCATGAGGCTGACAGCTACTGGATTTAATGCAAGTTCAGGAAAATGAGAAGTTTCTGTTGAATGTTACTTTCTTACTTTTTAATTGTTTAGCTATATACAGATACCAACTAACATAAAGCAGCATCAGCAGCAGTTTGTCTTCCAACAAAGAGATACAAGCTTGTATGCACAAACAGATGGCAGCGTCCCAGGCGATGCACTGCAGAAGTACTGCAGCTTGTCTGCAACCTGTTTAGTGGCATCTCTATAGGGAGACAAATGAGTGCGTGTCATGCAATATTCTTCATGTGGAGCTGTGACACATTTATTGTGTTTAGTCTGTAACACAACTTGCCCATTTAAAAGTTTTAACTACAACCCACTGCACCAGCGGAAGTCAAATGGAGCTATTATTGCAGCTATATTCTTCAGCTTCTTCAGATACTTGCAAAAGCAAAGTGTGTTTCAAAATGTTCACAAAAACATGCAGGCCTTATTTATTTCTTACTTTCATTTTTTGTATGTATACATACCGGTGACAGTCTTTTAAACATATTTTGGTGTACAACAGGAAAGAAAAGCAGAGAGAAATGGAGGGGAAATGTGTTTGCCACTTCTGTTTATATGCCATTCGAAAATATGTGATGGAAAAAGGCATGTATATTTGTTGGAAAAAATGATAATCAAAAGATTCATATTCTTCAAAAAAAAAAGTGTGCTTTTTCTTTTCAGCTGCAGGGTGCTCTACCTAAATCTGAGCAATCCTTAAGAAGTAAAAAGACAGCTGCTGACAAAACAATCTGAAGTGAAGGTCGACTCACTGGCTTGTTGTGGAGCTTTCAACTATCACACAGTCTTTTATCATCATCTGCTGTTTCCAAGAATGAACTATCAAGCTAAACTTTTAACAGGGATGTGAAGTCATAGAGGTGAGAAGTTGGTCACCATTATTTATTTATTTATTTTTTTAAATCATCATTGTAGGATTTTTTAACTTGACAATCTAAAAAAATAGCTGTCTCTAAGAAAATAATTAAGAATTTTAATTGCTATGTTTGTACAGCATAATAGCTTGAACCATTCTTTTGTGATTCAATTGTCAAATGGAAGCGTCATCCTTTTTCTTCGACAGTCAAACTCGGTATCTCTTGCTTTTATTCATTTCGTATTTTTAGAGCCGGTCTGAACTGAAATTAAACATTTCAAAAAACCCTCAAGTATCAAAATTCAAAAGAATGACTTGAAAGCTAGACTTCAACACCAACAATGAAACAGCCCATTGTCCAGCAGCTGCTGTTTTCAAACACTTTGTTGGAAGCTTTGAATTGCTGCCATCAACTTGTCCATGTAGCACTTCTCAGCCAAAACGACTATTGTTTATCGGTGAAGACTGTTGGGCCCACATTTACTGTGACTCAGACAATAACAGCAACGTGCTGTTGCTGTTATTGTTGCTGTTGTTACTGCTGTTGCACTATAATTGTCAGCGCAGTGAACAGTCCACAGAGCTAGCACTGTTGCTGTTCTATGTTAGCTGAAACACAAGGAGAACAATAATGTGTTAGCTCCGTTTACAGGCTAGTAGTGAGCTAACTAATAAACAAAACTTCCTTTGAAAAACCTGAAAAGGGACATACAGCTCATCAGCAAATATAGCCTCCTCATAGACAACACATTAATGTCTTTTGATTTTTAGAGTCTATGGTTGAATGCAGAATGCATGTAGGCCAATAAAAATCTAATATACACAAAATTTGGCATGTTGGAAGTTCCTTCCAAATGGAAAGCCAAGTTATATTTGTCTCCCTTTTGTTGTTTTTGCTGAACTGAAAGATAACTGGAAACTGTGACACAGTTAGTTTTGTGATCCGTTGCATGTGCAAGTGTAGCAGCAAGTGTAACTCTGTTGTAATATGTATTCGCCAGCTAAGATTTGTATGCATCATCATGTATCCATAACTAACAGTCATCAAACATGCAACCCTGACCTTCATGATGTAAACCACGAGAGATGACCTTTACCTATTTCTACATTCCATTCTTCCTTTAATCTGCAAGACACCAAAGAAGAGTTCAGACAATGCAAGCAGTTCAAAATTCCTGTTTGTGGTCAGACCCAGAAGAGGCATGATGCACTTTTTCAACACCTGAATTAATGTTTGGGACATTTTTCCATCCATGGATGAAAGTGTTTTCTAACTCAGAGTAAGACCACAAGTTTTTCTCTGCAGTCATAATATTTTTAGATTTGAGAGGAAATTTGAGGCTGACTGTGATTCAGAAGATTCAAAGACCAAATATTTGGTTTTGAATTGACTGTTTCTGTCTTTTTGCCTGGCGGAAAACATTTTTATTGTACATGCACAGAAACACAGTCTAAACACAAAGCAAAGGGAGGATGTTGTTTGAAGCGCAATCACACACGTAACAGAATGAAACAAGTGCTGGGATTTTGAGGATTATGTGCAATTCATAAGGCCTAGTTTCCTTTCATCAGATGAGCTATAACTCTTGAACAATCTTAACATCATTTTGGAGGAATATTTTCTCTTGTTACTGCAACAAAAACAGGTCAAACTTTTATAAGCATACACCGTGCGCTGGTCTCCTTCCAGGGATGTGGACAGCACCGTGCAATCAAACTCAGAGGATTAAGATGGAAAACACAGTCTTTTTAGAAGTGGCGGATGACAGCAGTTTGTCAATTACCAGCAATTATTGTAAAAGTGATACTTAATAAGCGGTCTTTATATCCTATGAAATAAACAGCGTGTCATTAACTCTGCCAACCCTTCCATATGCTGTGTGTTTGTCTGGACTTCGCAGCAAACAATCACAAAGCCCTGAGCCATGATGCTGTTCACTGCAGGTTTATTCTCTGGTCCAGTTTACTCTTTAGATCCCTTTGGAGAGATGTCATATTCCTAAAAACAGTGGGCAATTATTCCTGTGCTGTAAAAGTTTATAGTCTAACACATCCTTAATCACAGAGACAAGCGGTGCAGCTCGTAAAAACACAGCATGGCCTCCTGTGCATAAAAGGAGCTGTTTTATATCAACATCCACAATAAACAGACAAATTATTGCACCTCCGCAATATTTATAAAACGACCTGATTTAAAGCTCCCACCATTCATCCGTGACATGCCATCGATGTGAACGCGGATGATGGTCCGGTACAGATATATATCAGCTAATGAAGATGTATTATTCACATGGTTAGTGCTGGTCTCTCTGCAGCAAGAGCCTCCCGCTGTGGAGAAAATGACTCCCTCCTGTTTGTGTAGCCACATAACCACATCTATCTAAAACACTGCCATATCAAATGATCCATCTTCCCTTTATCTTCTAAGCGAGGAAATGGCTACCTCTGCAGAGAACAGTGAATTGCTCTGCAGTTACCTGGTTGCTTGTTTCCCCCTCTCGCTAGGTGTTTTGTCATTTCAGATGTCTTTGCCGAACAACAGACATTGAGCACAACTCGACTACCAGATCAGGGTACCTATGTTTTCCATCTTGTTTGTTCAAATATACAAATTGTTATGATGATTTCTTACAATGAAAACAATATGAAAAATGTCCTCTTTGTCCACATTGAGAGAAATGGTTGTTTGTGTAAAAGGTTTCCAGTTTTTCAGAATACTTTTCCTGGTATCCACTTGCATATTGTTTATTAAAGGTCAATACTTATTTCTAGGGCTGAAGTGGCAGAAATACATATCCAACATAGACATATATCAAGACATGATGGATCATAATCACCTAAAACAATCAAACGTGTATAATAATAACATAAACTGCATTATCATTGTGATAATAACGTGAAAATAAAAATCATTGAGTACGGTCTGATACTTCAGTTTACCTGAACTGATTAAATATGGATGTGACACACTGAAGTAACAGGTGTAGCTTTCCAAATCCAACACACGTTATGTTTCATAAACACTGAAGGTCATGATTGAAAACTGTAAAGGTAATAAGAATTAATTATTGACAATATGGATTAAAGTTGAGGCAGGAGTCGTCAGAACTAAAGAATCAGTTTTCTTGTTAACACAAGAGTGGCTGACTATTTCCATTACTTCACACAAAACTCGTCATACCTGCACAACAATCACATCTCATTTTGTAATTCTATTAATACATTTAACTTGAAATTGTTACCGGTTAGCAGATGACTGATGTTTGTAAAATGATAGCATGATTTGAAAGGTTTAGGGTTGTACTGTCTCTGATCTGCCTGATTGTTATCAATGTTTGGTAGATCAGCTAGCACTCTTGTCATTAAAGAATTCTGTGTTTCTGCGATTATTTATATTCAGTCATGCGGCTCACAGCTAGTGATTCACCATGTGAATTAAAGACATTTTTAATTCCACATAGAATACAATTTAAGACATTTTTCATGATCATACCTAGCTTTGCGAAGTGTCAGTAAAACAGCAATCATATACTAACTTATAGCACACCATCAATGCATTCAGCAGTGCAAATTTTTTGCATCTTTTGTACAGATTTGCAAGCACTCCATTCAATAGATATTCAGTAACATTACAACCCTAAAAGCTCATTCTCTCATTATATGCGCAGTCCACAAGGTTTACAACTATGTCTGCTTGTGGTATGGTAAAAGGCCGGTTTCTATCTGCATGTGATACAGTAAAACACAACCTGAGCAAATGTATTTCTGTGTTTCTATTTTATTCCTGTTGTTTCTGTTAATTCCCATAAATTCCTGTTAATTCCCATGGACGGTTCCCACTTCGAATATTCACAAGGACAACAACACCTACAATTATTTCTTAACTATGAATTTATTGCACTTACTAGCTACTGTGGCTGGCAACAGCAATAGTGTTTGCTGAAGAAGGTGCTGACTGAGATGCCAAAAAAGGGTTGAACAGCCTCCTGCATGCACAATCCACTGCAGCATCCGGTCTCAGAGATGTATACCATCTCCTGACAGCCCGCAACCACATACCAAAAAAAAAAGAAAAAGAAAAAAAAAAAAAAAGAAAAGAAAAAGCAGCAGCGGCTACACTTTTACTTTTAACATATACGATGTTACTGGCTACAGCAGGCAAGAATAAATATTCAGAACATTTGTAAATGATATGTAGACTTTTTAATACATTCTATGGCCTTTATTAGGGGAACTAGATTCAGTGTTTTTCAAAAAATGCCAAGAACAGCAGATACTCAGACCTCATGCTACGTTACATAAAAATTACATAAAAAGAGTTCCAAAGAGTACTCAGTATCACAGATATCCAAAGCTGATGTATCAGGTTAAGTATCCAGGGAGAGAATCTTTGTATCCCGAATCATGGCATCAAGAAAAGAAAGTACAATACAATGCTGTTATACACACGTGCGACTGTTGTAAATTAACTGTCATCTGTATCAATTTGGGCATATCTGTAAGCAATGTTTGGTGCAGTTTATTCCATAACCTCTGCATTATTGACATATAAAATCCAGGCTATGAGTCGATACTGAACGTCAGAGTGTCACCATGTGGATCTCTACTGGGCAGCTCTGATAAAAGAATTGCTCCTCTCTCTGCTGTGTAACGCTCCCCATCGTGCAATTATGCACCATTTCAGCTTTGGATGAGGCTCAGTCTTAAATTAGCAACTAATGTCCTGCAGTTTCCTCCTCAAGCCTGGGCTATAATGGTACACAAAGCTTTGTTGTAAATGAGCAGGAAAATACCTGAGGCAACAACAGATAGCTAATTTGTTACTTATTGCCCATCGCCCACAGAGTGCAGCACAAAGCAAAAGCGTGTGCCATTTTATCCACACTGCCAAATAATTTCACCTCTTGTCATCATGACTGCTGGTTTGAAAGCTGTAAACAGATTCCACAGGTGCAGCACATGTTGAATGTGGAGTAGTTAAAGTGTTTGCCTAGACATGCTAAAACTGCAATTTGCACACAACCCTCTATTTTGCTGTTGTTTTGCTCAGGAGTGGTGCTTAAAGATGTGGAAATGCAATTCTCCTCCCCATTTTTCTGTGCGCAGTTACAGTCAGATTCAGTCTGTAATACTGTGGAAATGACTGCGCTGTGATTTGCCAAGCATTTTGAAAGAAAGACAGATTGAATGGTCAAAATTGGGCTGATGATTGAAGACGATGGTGATAGTGTTGATGATAATAATAGTGAGGGTGATGATGATGGCAATTACTGACTGTGTCAGTGGACGAGAAGAAAAGCAACTGTTGACAGTTCGGAGTGAGCCGTCAGCAAAATTGAGTAAAGCTAATTTGATGCCCGTGGACAAGCCCTGAGCGGGAGCATCCAAATGAAAGCCCCAGCACTGGCGCCTCTCACAGAAAAAACGGGGGCGAGAATAAAGGGACAGTAACTCGGATGAAAAACAGAGGATTGAGGAAGAGATCACAAAGACTAAGAGTTTGAAGAAGAGATAAAAAAGATGACAAAAAACACAGACTGGCTGGGAAACTGAGCCACTCAGCCACACACCACTGTGAAAATCACCGCTTGGCCAAAATCCTCCTTTTTGATCCTATTCCACATATATCATCTGTCTATGAAACGATATTCGCCAGGCGTCCAACCCCCATCCTCCCTTGAGACAACTTTTTCCAAATCCCTGGATGCTGGGGTGAAGGCTTGCACACCCCCCTCTGTCTGAGCTGTGATTATTTGGCTGGGGCTCTGCCAGATCAAACCTCGGCCAGCTAAAGATTCCCCAGAGGAGAAAGCAGCGAGAGAGAGAGAAAGAGAAATCTGCACCACCACCCACCTGTGCAGGGCAAAGATAGGAACAAACCAAATGGCACCCCACCGGATGCTGCCATCTACCCCTCAAAAACACCATCACAGGGTTTTTTTTCTTCCTTCTTCTTCATAAACTGCTGTGATTCAACCACAAACTGAGAAAAGTGAGCTTTTTCCCCCAGACCAATCCCACTCCTGCAGCCTGCTCTAATCTCTCAGATGAGGTGACTGGCCTCGCCTTATAGGGGACATATGGGCCGTTTGAAGAAGAGCAGTTGTCATGGTCTGATGAGGTCTGACCAAGGTCCAAAGGACTGCAGGATCAGGAGTTTTCACAGAATCAGCTTAGAAGTGCAAAGTCGCTCTCACATTTACCTGCTATCTCTCATGTCCGCACACTTTAATACACTTTAAGAGAGTGTATACTCTCAAGACTAAACTTAAACTATGATGGAATAAGTTGCAAATAAAACTGATCTTTTCTCGTGTATATTAGTTAACTGAATATTTAGCTCTACAGTCCCCTGCTCCAATGTTAACTTGAGGACAATCGTATTAACTATGTCTATGCGCATACCGAGGGTTTCTGCTCATTTTATTTCATTTGATAGTGTACTCACCACTGAAAATATCAACCATCCTTTGAAAAATGCTGTAAATGATAGTCAACTTCCCACATACATTCCATGACTTTCAGAAGCAACTGAGGTTAAACTCCACCACTGGTTGTTTTGAAAACTGGTTAGTAACGATATGTCCAATCTCATTTAGTTTGAATGGAAGAATCTCCCTAAAGGCAGAGATACACATTACGATTTGCTCTGGACTATTTAATTAGTTGCCTCCTGATACAGTTTTAGACCTTTGTTCTCACTACCAATACAATGAAACATTGCACATATTTCAGTCTGGAGTCAGCACCACTGAGATCACGTGTAAAAGCAGGAAAGTAAAACATAACATTTTTTTTGCTACAGGAAGTTGTGAGGAAGAATTTGTGGGATTTCTGTAATTATAGATTACCTATCGCCCAGTGTGTTGTCTCTATATCCACTCAGTCAGGCAGCATGTCCTCCTTCGTGTCTGTGCAAGTTGGTGGAAACCATCATTATGTCTGCTTAGTCACATTTTTGTGGGGTTTTAACTAGTCTTTGGGTCTGTTACCTCAGCTTAAACCTGAATCAAACTTGTCACTTTACCATCAAACAATAAAATGTTTTATAGATGAGGACATATCCACATGAAAACACTTGATAATTAAGATCAAGTTATGCTCAATTCAAATCGAATGAATCAGCCCATTATCTAAATAGTTGCCAGTTAATCTTCTGTCGATTGACTGATCTGCTGTTTCTGCTGTAGCCAAATTCAGAAAAGATCATCATGAAATTGTTCCAGGTGTGGTTTGCTTTTGGTGTAATGTCGTCATGCTAATGCATTAAGTGAGGAATAATGAAGAAGTAATTTACACCACAAATTATTTTAATCAGTGCAGTCATTATATGTATTTTTGTTAAATAAAGTGAACAAAAATTACCAGTCGGGTGAGATTTTCTGTCCCTTGTCTTCCCAAAGCACTTCCACCTCATTCAAACAAGTGACAATATTCTAAAATAATGAGATACGGCACTCTCTGTTGCTAGATAATGGAATATGACTCAAGGAAGCCTTGAAAAACATTGAGTTTTCTTGAAGAGAAAAGGTGAAACTATCTCACCCTGCAGTGACAGATTTTGTCACTCGTTAATAAAGCTGTGGTTTCATGGCTAGGATAAGCAACTTGTTAATTCTGAGTAAGAAGAAAAACTCGCTTGTGAACCCTGCGATCAACAGTGTGATGAATATCACCTACCTCACATATGTGAGAAGCTGTTAGCCTGAAGCTGTCATGTTTGAACTTAACTTTTCTCACACCTGCCAGGATGACAGCACACTCCCCAAGTTGCAGTAAATTATTGTCTGTATACTGTTATATCCAGGAGCATCACAACATAACAGCAATATTTAGTTTATTCTTGGCCAGACTTTATTCTGGAGTGCCTTGTCAAATCATAGCAGCTGTGAGATTTCTATGTCAAAAAGCTGTCTGCCAGACACTTGAAAAAAAATAATCAATTTTGACAAAGAACACGAATAAAGAAAAAATCATGACAGCAATTCAGACAGACATATCAGCAACACGTTGGCAGAAGTGAGTAAATGTTGATGCAGCCAAGAATCACAGGCAGTTATCTCATCCCCTGCATGTCATTCCTGTTGTCCAAGGCAATTCGCTCTGTGGTAACAGTCTGTGTTTAACCTCACCGGGTGATCGAACACTTCTCATTCAGAGCACTTGAAGCGGCCTCCTGGTGCAGAAGGGGATCAATACCGGGAGCATTACATCTAATCAAGCACTGATTACTTTCTCAACGTTGACTGCTATTGGCCAGGATGCCATTTAGGTTTTGTGAAGCGTGTTTGGTTTCCATAGATTTAAATGATTACCCAACAAAAACTGACCTTTATTTCCCGAAAGCTCCATCACCGTTACGGAGACAAATCACATGCAATGTCACAGCCCACAGCTACTCGTGTTGTTAAAATTAACATGGTTAGTGTAGCTCTTTTGTCAAGGCTCAGTTTAAATCTTGTTACACCTGTGCGCTGAACAGCGTCTTAATCTTGATTTTCTTTCATGCTACAGCATTGCATTTCCACCAGGAGAACATTGTGCAATAATTACTGTGGGGGGTTTGGCGCCTTCTGCAGCGAGACATAAAGGTCAACTGCTTTTCTGTTTATGAGTACAAGTACGTAACTATTACCACCATTGGTCTGCATGGTGATGTACTTTTGCAGCTTTGTTTTCTTTTACTTTACTGACTGTGGACATGCAGAGGTTGAGGGCCAGTCAGTACATTCCTCTGTGGTGTAGTAATCAGATCCTCCTCAGCTAACAGCTCTGAATCTCGAGAGAGAGGAACGTGATGTAAACCAGTTCACATCTAATCCAACAGCAGTTGCATGAAGCCCGTTTGTCATTAATGAGGCGTCACATGCTGTCATAGTCTGTTGTCCCTGAAGTCAAATGTTACACACACACACACACACACACACACACACACACACACACACACACACACACACACATCATGCATGCATTATGAGGTATTACATCATAATGTGTCAGCCACGACCCATGAAAGAGACAGACATCCCCAGTGGTCTGACTGGTGATTAATGGCACAGTGTGGTGCTGTTTGACTCAGCAGATGCACAAATAAGTAACTATTCCTACAATGAATTATTTAAATGCATACTGGTATCACAGTTTTGAAACTGGTTTATTCAGCTCCGTCTATTTTAACAACATGTGGGCCTTTTTTCCTAGAGAGTGTGGTCTTTCAATTTCAGAGCGTAACTTACAGATTTTCAATTTTGTAATGCTTTCCCTCAAAACCCTGCCCTTGCACTCAAAATGTCCTATCAATAGGCATTCATTATGGGTTGCCAGGCTGTGAAAAATCCCTCCATTCTAGACTACCAGAACATTTGTTTTACCAAATTTATTAGGAGGCATCTTCAGGATGCTGGGTATCCACACCAAAATCCATTTGTTAAGATTTATAACTGCAGACTTTAACTATTTTCATAACTTGGTGGAAATGTCCCCACAATATTTGGGAAACTCATTTTTAAGATATGTTCCCTTACAATTCTAACAGACTGAAAAATGTATAATCATGTTTTGAGTGAAATACTATTTTTGAAAATATTATTAGATTATTTTGATAATAATCTTTAAACTGTATCTATGGTGCACTTAGTGTCATTTTTACTCCTGGAACAGACAAACACTGACATATATCAGGGTATTTGACCATGACATCATACAAGCCATACAGCTCCAAGCCATCCCTGGTCTGCAGTAGAATCAGGAGCAGCATTAGAGGACATTTGCACTTTTTTCACGTAATAAATCACATGCACACACACACACACACACACACACACACACACACACACTCACACTCACAAAAGCAAAAAACATAAAGTTACAAAATAAACATGATTGATCACAAAATACTTCAAACACATAACTATTCTTAATATTTATGCCTAAAATTATGACTCATCCCATTTAATATCATAAATGATTTTAATGTTTAATCTGAACTGCAAAGGCCTGGGCTTCTGAGCTGGTAATTTTAATAGCATAATGAACTCCTCTTTGGAAAAGTCCTCCTCTGCAGACATATCACATCCAAGGTCATCTACTGGACTGATATATGGCAACCGATAAATCATTAAGTTAGAGACTACATTTTACATGCAGTCAAGTCCATGCTGTATAGATAACACTTCACACTCTGCATGCTAACCCAGAATTCAACATTTCGAGAACCCCAACTTGGAGATTTGACACATAGCAGTGTCTTGTCAGTGTCGCGTCTTGATTATACAATTACTGTGATTCGATATTCCAGTTTATTGTGGTTTTTTCCTCTTTTTAAGACTACACCATGAGAAAAAATTTAATCATATGCTCCTAGGGTCAGGAGAAAGATTGTTTTTATGCCTCTATATAATAAGGGAAGTGTATATAACAAAGTTGTGAAGGGCAGACTTGGATTTACGAGTAACCGCCCATAAGGGATGCTCTAAGAAGTAAAGCGAACACGGCCACAACAAGGCAGGGATTATTTCATTGGCCAACACTACACCTGGCATTCTTGTGGATGGGGAACTCTGCACAGTGAGCAGAGCAGAAATCTAAGAGCAGACACTTCATGAGGCCTGAGCAGCCTGAGTGCAAGGAGAAGGGCTGAAGCTGGACAGCAGAAAATCTGTGCAAGCAACAACATATCCAAGTGCGAGCACAGAGTTTGAGCTGAAGCAGAGCAAATCTAAGTACGAGCAGGGGCTATCTGAGTGTAGGCCAGTGTTTTGAGGGAGAGCTGTACAAAATCTGAACTTGAAATGAGCAAGTCATGCTCTAAAATTGAAAGACCATACTTTTTAATAAAAAGAAGGAAAAAGCCCATAGCAACAGGCGACAGTGACAGCGTTGCGTCAATGTCACCCTTCCTTCGCAAATACACTTCAGACAATTGATAATAACCAAACAGTGCTCATTTAAAAACAATAAGTCTTCTTTTCCATTTCTACACATGTTAAATACAAACAGCTTTGTTGCTGTTTGAACACAACAGCTCTAATGGAGCTAAACATTTCCACCTTGTTCTAGTTTACGCTAAGTGTAACTAAACATGTCAACACATCTATCTCAGTGAGAGCAAAAAAATATATATGCCTTTCCCTCTTAACGTCTTTCCTTCTTAATATACATGACAGCTCACACATCTCCCATAATGAGACGGCAGATCTCGGCGGTGTGAGCTGCTGTGTTCAGACTTCTCATCTCAGACCATGTTTGGTCAGAGCATCAGGTCGAGTCTGTGCTAGCAATTTCTGTAAGTGATACTATTTTAACCTGCCACCTTGATCTGCATGTTCTCCCCATGTCTGTGTGCTCTGGCTTGCCCCCAGAATCCAAAGACATGCAGGTTAATTGCTGAGTCTAAATTGCCCATGAGTGTAAATGTGAGTCTCATCGGTTTGGCAGTGCGTCACAGGGCTGTAGTGTCAGACCTGTGATGAAATGGCACTGGGCCCCTCTCAGCCATTGAACAAGCTGTCTTACAAAGAACACTTTGATTTAACACTGTGCAGGACTCCACCTTATACATGCACTCTTTTCTGATTAGATTGTGGTGTTTCAAAACTACACAATGAACTGAATTTTCACAAAGAAATGTGTCAGTAAACATTAAATGAATATACAAGGTAGATTTCCAATTCATCATCTGTTTTCAGCACAAGGTGTCAATTAAACTTAAAGTATTTGGGGAAAAAAATATGGTGTGGAGAAGTAAACAAGCCGTTTTGAATTAACCTTGAGAAACTTCAATAAAGCAAACATTGCCATAAAACCTGCAATAACCTGCAAAAAAGTTTGCTCTGAGCTTTCAAATTTATTGCGTTTTTCTCTTGCCTGTGTGTCAACCTTTCACAGTAACCTTTTCATCACTTTTCTGCAAATATTTTCTTTTCAACAAATCGTTACGATAAACTCCTGGTGCCGTGTTTTGAAAGCGTAGCTGTTGGCAGTACAAAGAGTTTGTTCTCTCTGCATCAGACTGAGCAGAATTTAAGGAAACAACTGTTTCCTGGCATGCACGGACCCCAACTGGGTAGAAGAGTCCACTGATTTATTGCCAGCACCCAGTTCACACCAGGAACATGGGCTGCCTGGCTCGCCTCCTAAACTCCCTGATAACATTCAGCGTCAAAATGAGGCCTATCTTGCTCCACAGTTGTCCTCATCTTATGCGTTATCAAAAAGCAACCAAGATTCACTGATACCAAGCATTTCTCCAATTCTCAAGTGAGGAATTTTTTTCCTATATAGTCAACATTTCAGCCTTTGTTTTGCTCCATCTGTAATTTGAGCACACCCTACGTTACTCCATGTTGTGATTGGAAATACAGGGCAACATGCAGAGTGCTGATTTTGCAGGACTACCCGTTGCTTTGAGTTTTGACAGTCTGGCCATTTGTCAGCACATCTGAAAAAGACAGCTGAGATTAGTTAAACCCCTCTTTTTTTTTTCTTCTTTTTACAGAGCGCTACAGCCTCAGTTGCACTAGAAACATTTCTTTAATCTGCCTTGCTGAAAAATCGGAAGTGTGTTCCCATGGTCATCTTTAAATAATCTAGGACAAGTTGGCATCCACTACAGCAAGAGCTTTCAGAAGCTGAAACCTTGGTGATTCTGGCAAAGTTAATCGACAATTTGTTAACAACAAAAACTACAGCTCTCATCATGGATATTTGCCGGCACAGCAGCAGCACGAATATTTTAGTTAATTGCATCACTACAAATATCAGTGTGATTTTTAATGCCTTTCCTTTGTATCTGTGAGAGATCCGGGAAGTTCTGGTTTCACTGTGGCTATCTATAAAGGGGCGGATGGCTTGAATCGTTCACAGCTGGTAGCCAACGCTACATGGATTTGATGAAAAAAGAAAAAACGTCAGTCATCAGCTGTGCGGGTGGCTGGTCTCCGGCGATCTTACAGAAGCCAGATGTAAAAGCCACAACTTCTGTGGTTGTAAGAGGTCCTCAGTTGTGAGATCGGTTAGATATACTGCCAAATTCTCAGAGACGACATTGGACATGGCTTATGGTCGTGAAATGATCATCCACTTCACAGGCAACAGCTCTGATGGACATTTCTGCTGTCAGAATGCCAACTGCACACTGCAAATTTGCAACAGCTGCTGCATTGTGCTGTGTGATAAAACTGCAGATTTTAGAGTGGCCTTTTACTGTGAACAGCCAAATAATTATGTGAAATAAAACAAAATTTGAAAGAAATAAGACTTTTGTGCGCACAGAAAAAAATCTTTTCCTTACACTCATGAAAAATGGAAGCAAAAACAAATGTTGGTGTATTGTATTGCTGTATATTTTTGTCAAGTGCACAAATGCTAGGTGAAACGATGCTTGAGGCATTTTTCCCACCAAAATCCCCTTAAGGATATTAGTAACAATCAATACAGGAATGAGGAACCAATCTTCATCAACCAAACACTCTACTCAAATGAAGCAGCCATTTTATACGCATTGGTCCTGTTTAGGAGTCAGGTATGAGTCCTGTGGTAGAAGAATGATATCACCAGGCCAGCATTCCTTAATTGAAACCACCAGCTCCCCAAGCTATCCCATTACACCAGTCAGGTTGGGGTTGCCAGGTCAGAGTATAAGAAAGCTCCCATGTGTAATTTATGGTGCTCTTACCTCAGATAATCCATACATATAAGCTATGAGGTTATGAAGCTGCAGACCCCCAACCCATCTGCAGCCAATTTGGCCCTTGCACAATGATCCTTAAATCACACAAAGCTCCCAGACCTTGCTGACTGGACTACAGAGGAGGCAGAGGAGTCCGTTTTCATTTGAATTCCCTTCGCATACCCCTCCTGGTAGATTTAAAGGGAATAAAAGAGACCATAGGCATTAACTACCTGAACTAGTGATCCTCCTTAAAAGCCAACACCCTCTGCTTTTTCCTCCCACAGCAGTAAATTGCAAAGGAATGTGGCCCCAGCACCAGATCAATAAAACTTCTTTGCAATTTAACAAGAACAGATGTTAGCAATCCTACTAGGCATGCCCCGCTACCTTTTAAGTGAGATAACCATGTATGTTTGTATGTGCTGTTTGGGAGAAGAAAAAAAAAAAAACAGACTTCTTCTGTACCCAGTCCGTTATCTCAGGCATCAAACATTTGATCCCCTCTATCTGTGAGATTGTAGGAGCTTAATCACTGTGAAGATTAACCTTATCAGAAATCACATTTCTCCACACCGTTTCAATTATGAGGACAAACTCTGTGTTGGGGACAGGGAGTTGGAGTGGGGTGGTAGTGAAGATAGAAACAGATGATTGGTCGAAGTGAATAGAGATGCCTGCTGGCTGTTTTCCAGCTGTGTTAACATCTTTATCTGAGAATCATCTTTAAAGGGGAACACCACTCAGATTGAGGATTGTGGCACTTTCATCTTCATGTTTTTGATGTTGCTTGTGTTGTGCTTCATCATCAAAGTCATTATTACTTGGATACAGCAGACAATTTCTTTATGAAATGAGAAACGTAGCTGCATATTATCAGTTTTGCAGTGTCATCCATTCTTTATATTTACATACAATAGTTCTGATGGTTTCACCTCTGCTATAAATCACCCTAAACTAAGGTTTAGGAGCAAAAATGACTGTTAAGAATAGGGTAAGGTCATAATTACTTGGTTCAAAATCTCCCACCAGGCATTTAAAAATACTTGGATATTTACTCTTTACAGGTCATTAAAAGCACATCTCCCCCTCTTTGTTTCAAACTTTAAAACAGCTTGATAAGAGGCCCACCATGAATCAAGTGTCCTTGGTTCAAATTCGGCTGGGGACCTTAGTTGCACATCTCTCTCCCTCATGTTCTGTAATCTCTATTACTGTCTAATAAAGGCATAAAATGCCCATGATAAATAAGCTGTGGTCTACCGTATCCAAGTAACGTGCTTTGTTGACTCATCCATCCAACCCAAGCTCCTTTTTTACCGTAACAATTACAGCCTTGATTCACCTCAACTTGCATGAGAGAACTTGCATCTTTAAGTGGTCTGCTTTGTGGAAATTTATATCAGCTTCCCAATCTTACATAAAAACATATCCAAGCTACATATATCTCTGAAATCTATGAGGCTGAATACTAATACTACAGATGTTAATCATGTTTGAGCACGCTTATGTATAACATGAGGGCAGCTCTGAGGCATCTGAAGAGGTTCTACAGGGTAGATCAGTAATTCAATTACACTGAATGAAAAGCACACAGCATTCTTCACAGGGACTGTTGGATGTCTTCCATCCATTCTTCTATACTTTATTAGATCCAGTTGTTGTAAATTAGATTTTCAAATTCTTGCTCAGTGTATTTAAAACGTCTGCACTGGAAATGTTGAAATGTCCCATAAAGGGTCAGTAGGCATCCTTCCACCAATGACCTCACTGAGGGCAGATTTGTTGTAGGTCTGAATCAGAATTGGCATGCAGCCCTGTGGAGCACATTTTAAAGTTAGTGCGTAAATACTATCAAGTGAGGTTGGGACAGAGGAATGGGCTCACTAAGCCTTGTCTGACAGCATTATCATGGCCATTGGTAACAGTGGAGGGTACTATGTAAACAGCTTTTTCCCAGATGCCAATAAATCCAGAGCCATTACAGGCAGGAGTGAGGCGATGGTTTGCATTCTAACAGCAAGTTTCTATAGAAACTCATGCATACACAAACACTCACATATGCACACATACATGCACAAGTGCATTGTATAAAAGCACATGCACGCGTTCACACCATGTACATAAACACAAACACACATTGTGCGACAGAACAAACAAAGTAGGGATATCTGCTTCTGTTGCTAGGATACCAGCTCTTCTGGCTCCTAAGTAAATCAGGGTGACTGGTGGCACAGGAGGCTGTGAAAAATTAACACAAGCTGTGGTAACAAAGTAAAAGTAACTTCCAACTTAAAAGGAAACCACATTCCTTGAGCTGGTTTAAATAGAAGTCTGCAATGTTTCAAGTCTGCTTTAAAAACAAATCAGGGACTAATGTGAATGCTGAAAGAGTTTTTGCTTGTTAAATCATTCCTCCTGTTCACACTGGTCATTAAGAGATGCCTTCTTAATTTCATCTTATTACACTGGATAAGCCATCCAGCCCTGTCTCCTACAAATATGTTTACATACAATAATTAGCAAGAACAAATACATTTTGAGGGAAATGTATTGCCAACCAATTTCATTTCCCATTAACATAATTAGGAAACAGTGTTGATTAATTCATCTGGCAAGTTGCAAAAATATTAATAATGATCATAGGCAGAGACTGTTCAGAAACAGCGTACTTAAGAGTAATTTCCTGCTTCTGTGTCACGTGTTTCACCAATGCCCTGCTCCCTTTAGGAGAGTACCAGCAGGTCCTGAGTGTATTCACTCCGATGGGGGAAGTGAACATGAGCACAGATTATGACTGATTCTTTTGTCACATAGTCATCAAAGCAAATATTGGACCCATTTTTCACAAGCGGCATATCTACAGTACATCCTGACACTAAAGTGGCATTTTTCGGGGGAAAATGAACTTTTGCCACCTGTCTCTGTGTCAACAACACATTCTGGTGAGAGCAGATTCAGGAGAAAAAAATAATAAGACAACAACAGGCAAAAGCCCAACAGTTATACACACCCAATGGGAATGAGGGGGAAAGGTGACCGTGCCCTCTTAGGAGTCAGGAAGTGTATACCGTTTGATAACATTGGTGCAGTTTGTAATGCGTCATCTCTAGTTGTAGAGAATCTTTGAAGCAACCCATCAGTAAAATCAGCACCGACATCTTTTTTCCATTTGTTTTCCACTACAACACACTATCCACTTGTAGTGACTACAATAGTATTCATGTTTTTTATGGTTATATTTAGGCACTGCCAGCATTTGGTTAGGATTAGGGAAAGATTGTGGTCTATTTTAATATTGAAAAAGACAGCAGTGACTTGAGGCATAAGATTTCTTTTAAGATTTAACTGAAATCACAATTTCTCCCTAAACTTTAACAGTGCTTTTGTTCCCTAATCCAAAATACAGACAGGAGTCTGGACACGAACCCTGGATTTTGGTGTGACAGGCCGGCACTTTGTATGTCTGCCATCCACCCCAACCACGTCCCTGGGAGTCCTACGCAATAAATACATGTGGTGTTTCATTCACTCAAAGAAACATTGTTTCTGAATATAACCCAGACAGCGATTATTTTATCACCACAACATTATTACAAGAATTTAGTGATATACAAGCAGGACTGAAGCCATCAGCAGTATGAGTTAGACAAATCGAATTTTGACAAATGGAAATTTTCTAGTTACATTTTCATGGGAAAATCCCTCTTTATTACCGTCCCTCCAATTCACATCAGCAATATCCAGGTCAACACAGATGAAATCTTGTACTGAATTTTGTCTACCATTACTTGCATTATAAATGTAGGAAGGAAAAGATGCCGTAATGGCCAGTACTGCAAGTTTCAATGTTCACATGGGCATATGACTATCGTTTAAGAAGTTTACCTTTTAGAAAGAGTGAACTTTTAATGCAGAAGCGGTGGTTGTAAATGCAAACTGCACTGATGCACTGAGCGAATACATGTCACTGTGTCTGCTGTGACCCATGTCCCCTCTCCCCACAGCTCCATCGTCAGACGGTTATTGAGCAATTATGGCCATTGATTTTTTCTCTCTTCTCAGCACACCTCTGTATGACAGCTGGCCTTTGTAAGTGGCCTCACTGGACTCCTAACTGCTGCCCTCCGTGGCCACGCTATTTGCTCAAAGATGTGGCCAATTTAACGCGCTATTCCTGCCCTGTCGCCTCTAGGCGCACAGTAAGACTCTCTGAAGCAACCACAACTGCTCATCCTGTGTGAGTTTTTCTACATCATCCACACTGTACCTAATATTCCTCTACTCGCTTCTTTGCTGCTCAACTCAGTTGTGACTAATTTTGAAGATATTGGCAGTGCTGACATTTTCATATATCCCCAAAATTTCAACCCACCTACATCCTATCACATCAAATGACAACACATGTCAAGACATAAATTATTCAGAGAAGCTTCACCTTCAGCTGCTCGCAGGATCCTTTTCAGTTTTCAATCAAAATGCCATACTGACTGATATGTTTGACAATCCAAGGCTATAATTCATCTTTGCACAGTCTGCAAGGCTGCTTTTATGCACAGAAACAGCTTTTTGTTTCATTCAAGCAATATCTTTTGAAACTGACAGCGAGCTCCCAGGGAAGTGGAGTCTCAGTCAAAACACATCATGCAAACATATTGTCTATGCTGAGGCTAGTAGCCACAAGCTTTACCACTCATGTCAAGCAAAAAGTAAGTGGATGACCTTTTCCCGCTTCTGCCACTTCATGGCTGTGCTGTTCTCTCAGCATATCCACTCATCTTTATAATCTTTTTCCTACATAACTGCATATAGTAGATGCATTTGTAGCACAATTCTGAGGCTCCCACCCAAGCAATTCCTACTCCAAAACAAACTGCAATAAAATAGTCTGCAATTAACAGATTTGCAGATTAAAGCCATTAATATGAAGCAATGTGAAAGAGCTTGATACAATTACCATAAAGTGGAGTTATAACTAAGCAAGCAAGCCCAAAACACTGCTTCTCTCATTGTGTGAATGTTTCACTTGTCCTCATGATCAGTTGCAAGCATAATTGTTGACAAATTACTTTGTCAACTAAGGAATGACACCAACAATTACTTAATTAGCAGAAATTACCTTCAAAAATGAAAGAATGGATCGAAGGTGGATGAATAGATGACAGAAGGAAAGACAAATTAAACAATGAACGCAGTATGTGTGATTACAAATGACAGAAATTCAGTGTTCAAACAACAGAGACAACTAAGAGTAAGACAACTCCAAGTGGGGAGCCCAGGTGGCTCAACTAGTGGAGCATGCCCTCCATGTACTAAGGCTGTGTCCTTACCCCAGCAGCCAGGTTCAGTTCTAACCTGTGGCCCTTTGCTGCATGTCATCTTACACTTTTAAGGTAAACATAAAATAAATTCAGGCAGAGGAGCTTTTACTGAGATGTTATGTAGCCTTGATAAGTATCAGATGACCATCAGTACATGGACATAATGTAAGGTTGCCAATGAGTGTGCTGCAGTAGTTCAGCAGTATAAGGCACAGAACAGGAGCTCAAGTTTCAGTACAGCAAACTGTCACATAAACATGTTACCTTGAGTAGAAATATTTCTACTGTGCTTCGCTGAACATGAAGTCCGTGGAGAAAACGTGACATGAACATGAACATGAACATCCTATGTGAACCAAGTCATGAGTTTCCCATGAACAGTGGCGGGCAATATGGCTTACTTGACAACCTTGAGATGTCAAACACAGATGGGAAAAATCTGAGTTTCACAGACTTAAGTTTCCTGCAGTCTGGTGACATTTAAAGAATGAAAATGACAAAATAATAGTAGTCTGCAACAGCATTTTTATGTTAAATATTTTTCATCTTACTTTTAATTCTCAGGAAAGAATACACAATAATGTGCCTCTCTGGAGTGAACAGTGTGAATCAGCGTGAAGGTTTTCATTCACTCATTCATTCATCCATCATGTCATGATGCTAGAAGAATCAGTCCACTCAGTGGCATAGGTGATATCTGTTGTTTTGTTCCATTTTTCAGAGCTGTCTTTACAAGCTGCTGTTTGCACAGCTAACATTTTAGATAGACCTTTAAAAATAATAGATAAAATGTTCAGATATATACATAATTTTAAATCATGATATCGATCCACACTGATTTTTTTTTTTTTTTTTTTAATTAAGAAACTGTTTATGAATAATATATCCAGGCAGGAATGTTTGTTTTGTCTAATCCAGCACAACCTGACAAAGCAAAGCAAGGTAATTCATCACACTGGCTCAAAAACATGTGAGGGTTCACAAATGTATATTATGTTATGGTCCTATTGCCCAGTGCTACCACAAGGCTAATAATTACAGGGATAATTCATGTTTACATCCCTAGAGCCAATGGCAACATCGCTTTACAGTGAGCCAAAAGAAACCAACCTAAAGCAAAGCAACAACCCAGAGGTAGTGAGCAGTTACCACCATTCAGCCTTGTAACACACATAGTACTCAAACATGAGTACTTCTACTTCACCTCCAAGCATCATTATGCACCTGCCATACACATTAGCTCAGTCACAACAACTTAAAACCACACTTTACCAAACATTGAACAACACTTATAGCAGCAGCACAAGAGCAGAAATTAGCACCTAGCAACCAACAACCAAGAGGAGAGTTGCGCCGAAACAGCTAGCTAACAACCGGCGTCGTTAGCATAGCAGCTAGCCAAACACAGGTAGTTCAGACTCACAATTAACAGGCTAGCAAAAGCAGCAAAAGCTTACCGGTATGGCGTGAAGCTGTGATAGTCTCATGTTGTTGGAGAGCCAAAAGTCTGTGCGGTCCAAACCGCCTACGTTAGGATAGAAAAACACTCCAGGTTAAAGTGCGCAATTTGAGGCCAACGGCTAACGTTAACGTGGCTAACAGCCTCCCAGGGGGCGCCGCGACCGTGCAGCACAAAAACGTTTCCTTTAGGAGCAACATGGAGGAACTGTGGGCAGTTGAGCTTGACTAGTTAACCTCACCTTTGCTGTAACAGGACTTGTAAGTTGGTAGATCCAAACAGAGGCCAAGGCACCTGTGACTTAAATAGTCCGCCTCATGTATGGCGCGTTCAGGCTATTAACGCCGACGTGCGGGGTGTGGCCATCCTGATCCCGCCTTCTCTTCTCTGTGTCTGGGGCGCCTGAAACACAGACGCTGTATTATACTGATATTAAATTAGCAAAATAATATCATAAATCACTGTTGTAAATTTGATTAGAATCAATTTTATTGACAACAAAGCACAAGTAAAGTTACTAAGATAACAAAATGAAGTTAGGCTCTTAAGTGCAGTGTAATGAACATGGAAATTGGTCCAATAATAAACAGTAAGAGTAGATGTGAATATGCTAAAATATATACAGTAAGAACAGTATGAACATGTGTAGCAAGTCCAAAAAATGTTGCACAGAGGTATAAATATGAATACACTATAGGTGAGATATATGCAGTATGGACAGTAGTATAAATATAGTGTAAAATATGTATAGTTGAGTAGCTGCAACACAATGTAAAGAGTGTGAAAAATAAAAAGAAATAAATGTGGATAGTGTCACCAAGTAAAACAAGTACAAAACTGAGAAATATTGTATTTTGAGTTATTATAAGCTGATGAAGGAATTCAAGTATATTAACCTTAATGTCAGTCACAGAGCCCCAATGTCTGAATGAATGATTATTTTGTTATCAAGCCTTCATTTTTTATATATATTTAATCTTTTACTGGTTTTCTATTCCTTATTATTCATAATGTAGTCCTAAATGGTAATATCGCCAAAATGAATGAGCAGCCTGGTCCCAACTGTGTTCAGTATTCCCACGATGGAGTGCTAACTGACCCCAGGTTTGTTGTGTATTAACCTGATTAACAACACAAAATACAGCAGGACCCACCATAGGACCCCCATTATGCCAGGTGATATTGTGTTTGAGTAGTGCTTATTCTCATAATCCAAAACAAAATTACTATTAATCATACAACCAATCACCACACAGGGGTTCTGGGGATTTTAGGGCTCATCATCGGGATCTGGTGACACGCTTTGACCGGTTAATAATCCAGACTTGAAGACACAATGCGTCTCATGCCACTTTTATGATAGAGAAATATAATAAGCAATAACAAATTCAAGCGACAATTTCACGTTGACTAATCGTTATTTTGATATGTCCTTAGATGACCTCAGGATAATGTCTTTGCATGTCCATTAGCTTGTGAATCTCACTAAAGCTCCTGGTAAACTGTGATGAGGTTTATGATATCAGCTACTGAGATGCTGGTAGAGGGACAAAACATGCAGATAATTAAATTATGAAACATCAGGCAAGGCAAAATGCTGTGATCACGATAGCTACCCAGCAGATGGAAATAAGCTACGTTAACTTAATGATTTCATTCTGTGTCTGCCTCAGTTTTATGCATAGCATCTGGTTCATGGTGCTATTTATATTTTATTGTTATATTTTATCAAATCACTCTTTTAACCTGGACTCTGACCGCTTGTTATCACATGACCGAAGTGTAACTCTGTCTTTAAATCACCTGATGACACCTGAGTCAGATTCACTTGCTCCTGAGATTATTTGTCATTTCCACCAACAGCGTACACAGGAACGAAATGTCCTTCCTTACAGCCCAGGGTGCTGAGACAAAAACACAACATAGTCATGAACATCATGCACAAGAAAAAGCACACTTACAAATTAAAAACATATCTGTAAAGAGGGTCTGTGGTATGCTGTGATTGCGAGTGTGAACACCTGTATGTTGACCTAGTGAACAGTGTAGCAAGGTGGAAGATGACCCTCCATACTGGACATACAGTCTTATTAAATGCATGGACTTTTCTTTTAATATTAAATGAGTCAAATATAGTAAAGAAAACAAGTATTGGTCATATTCGCAATGTTCACCATGGTGAAGTATTCCATTTTAAAGGCAGCCACCTTGAAGCATTTGTTAATTCCTTCATGCTGCTGTTATCATTGTTCTTCAGACAGTAACCAGCTGTGTTGTGGCTGCTCTTGGCTGAGCCTTTTGTCCTTGTTGGCACTAATTTATGCAAATAAAGTTTAAAAGATTAAATTAAAAGCATTCAGATTTCATAATCACACGATGTTCCACATTTTTCCACAGAAATGCATTTTACAGCGGACCATGTTTTACCTGAACATCTGACTCCTGAGTTCAACACCTGCTCTCGGTTCAACCTGACAGGTCGACTCATGTTTTCAGGTATTTACACTGTAACTTAAACACCTGTAAACACATTTCCACAGAGCCTTATGCCTACCTTTAACTCACCCACAAATATCTGCCTTCTGTTTGAGTGGAGCGTAATTTGTTTCTATGTCCTCTCCAAC
This sequence comes from Chaetodon auriga, assembly GCF_051107435.1. NCBI lineage: Eukaryota > Metazoa > Chordata > Actinopteri > Chaetodontiformes > Chaetodontidae > Chaetodon > Chaetodon auriga. The sequence continues at coordinate 21,258,952 of NC_135082.1, read as the reverse complement.
AGTTTCTTACTGCAAAGTCATTATCAGTTTATAAAAATGTAGATTATTCAATTTTGTAGCAAAATAGTTTCAATTTTATCTTTGTGAAAGAAAAACAATTCCATTTAAAGCTTTCAGTGTCCCATCCTAAACCAAATCATTCTGTTGAAGCAGGTATAACACATTCACCTTTAATTATGACAGCACGTTCTTGCAGGATTTTTATTTTTGATGAACACATACCATGCACAATAAACAGAGAGGTGGACAGGAAATAGGAAATGTTTTCACTGCTTTCAGGATCACCAAATGCCCAGATGCAAGACCTGCTATTTGAATTTCTTTTTTGTGATTGGGGAGAGTTTTAGAATGCACTCAAGTGGATTTTCCAAAACATTTTTCACACCAAATAGCCACTAATCCCTCCCTTTCAAATGCTTGAAAACTTCATTTGAAATAGAAAAAGCTGGCTGATTCAGACCTCATAATAAACCTTGGCCTGACTTTGAGAAGAGGGGAGAAGCATAAGTACTGGCGAAAAATGAGAGAAGATGAAAAACATTTTTTTGAAAAGGCGCATACACACGAGCACCTCTCAGATTCACACACAAACACATCCAGGCATCCAGCTCCCCTTTTGAGGTGGAGATATAGGTAAAGGCTGGTTGCAGTGTAGTAAAATATTTCAACTGCAGCTGTGTCAGAAGTTTTTCCACTAATCTCCTGAGTTGGGGATCTTAGAGTGGGAAACTAAATATCTGTGTCTGAGGCCTGTCACACAGCGCCGCATCACAGGATGATCAAAACCCCCTTCGGCAAGCTTTCGTATTGTCTGAGAGAAGGGCCTCTTTTGAGAAATGAAGGATGGGGAGAGATGGGGTTGGCTGGTGGAGGCTGTGGAGGGAGGGTTTGGTGGAAGAGGAGTAAAGAGAGTTGGAAGCAGGGTTAATCCCACACTGTCATTATCCTCACTTCTTAGCCACAGTCTGCAAGCTTCCCCGTAATGAAGGCCATTTCCAAGGATTTGCACCTCGCACAGACACCAAATTCTCCAGTAATTACCAATACAGAGAGATTCCTCTTACCTGTAGCCTTTACCGGGGGTTATAAATAGTAATCCCTCAGTTCTGCAGAACTGTAAATCTGCAGAAAGTGCAGCATCTACGACACCTCAGCTCCTGAGTGATAATGATGTTTACTGTTACAGAACAACCGCTTCCTCCCTGCCTTTGTGCATAAATGTCGACAAACAATGGCGCCTATTTGTTTCAACCCATTTCATGATCTGTTTGTTTAATTGGTAATGATTTGCCTGAGGAGCTGAAATAATAATGCAGATATGGTGTGATCCAATAAATAAAGTAAACCTGAGCAAAGACTCAGGCAAACCTGCTCCTCTAAGATCTTTGCATGGAAGCTTTTATTGCGTCCCCGGCTTTATTTAAAAAGAAGCGCAGTGACAGGTGGAGTGATGGGAAAAAAAACTATGACTGTATTCATTTAGAATACTTGTCAAAGATAACAAATGAAATCTGTAGTTTATCAGACACTATTTACATTAATCATGTCAAGGAAGTCTCTGCTGTCAACAGCAACAGCACGTCTGTTATCTGGACTAGGTGTAAGAAGAAACTGGCAGAGTTCACTGCATGTTAGCTGTTCCCTGCAGTTGCCTGCATGCGTCCATACGGAGGCCCAGATGAGTCATTATGAAACACTCCCATTTCCCATGTAGCACCACTGCTGCTTTCCCATGACTTAACGTCACAGTGCATGCCCCGGCACGATGATCGAGCCCAAACCTCCTCCCCCTTCCTCTGCTCTCGCTTCATCATACAAAAGCTGGGGGTTTACGCATTGTGATACACAGAGTGATGCACGCTGACAACACTAAAATTCATTCATTAAACGTCACACAGAACTTTATTCGTGTTCTTACTTCTGTCAGTTGAGACATTACTTCAGATACACATAACAGTAAGCATGTGTGTGTGTTTTTCAGCTGCTTCTGTGGCTTTGTGGGAACAGATCATGTGATATCAATTACTTTATCCTGCTAACCCTCTGATTTAATTCAGCTATAATTCTTATTCCTGTCAACTCCTCCCAACCCACCAGACACTCAGACCGGTTCTCATTCAGTTTTGGACACACACTAGATCTGGCTCTAGGCTAGCTTTTCTCAGAAGGATTCTGATTTTATGCAACTACAAGAATGCATTTTAGAGGGAAGTTTAACAACATAACAGTCATACTGAACATATCTGCAGTATGTTTCTTGGCAGTGTATTTTGATGGTTTATCCATGTTGAACTTATTCCACAAATGTTCATCTTCAACTTTTCCCTGCAATTTATAAACATCAGACTTCTTCAGAGAGACAAAGTCCTGAGGAGCTGCAGGGTCACTTCACTGTTGCTTCTTACAGGATTCGATAAATCAAGAACAAAAATAACAGACACATAGTGAAATGCTCATAAACCCAGAATACACGTTGAAAGCTCTTGTATTTCCACAGGATTTTAAGACTGGGAACAGTCTCCTGAGAGCTGAATCAGTCATTATACCAACGTATGAATGATAACATGACTCAGAAGCTCTCCAGAGTTTGAACGTCATTACCAACTTCTAAAACTGACGTTTTTGGCAGGGCCGGAATTTCATCATTTTAGAGGCAAGGCCACTTGGCCTTTGGTGTTGACACAAAGTCCAAATGCCATCATAACAAGGCCATTAAATCCAATTGGGACTTGATTGCTCTGTCCAGCTTCTTCTTCCTCTTCTGTCTTACAGCCTTCACTCATTTGCACGGGTCCAAAAAACAATGATAAAAAAAAAAAAAAGACAATGACAGCCATGCGTGAAGCAGTGCTATTGTATGGACTTTTGATTGCTTTTTGAAGCGGAGGAAGAAGCCATCTTCGACAGCTGAAAGGCTGAAGAAGAAAGCAGAGGTTGGCTAATGGCTGCTATGGTTTGAAACAGTCGTGCGCAATTCCATATTTCCGCCCACATAGTTGTTGTATGTGGATTGAAAGGGCAGTTGCATTTACGTCTTGTGTTCAATGTGGTCACAATGCATCCCTGTCACCTCTGGAGGTGGTTTTTGATTGATTTTATATTCCTTATATATATATATATATGTGTGTGTATACAGTTCAGGAGGTTTCAGCAGCATCACTGATCTGTTAGTATGTAAGCTCAGTTGCTATGATTTCAACCACACTGTACAATAGTAAGGCTTTGTTTCTCTGTTGGTTTAAGTATGAAAGTTCAACCTTGACCTTGGAAACAGTTGCCTGACAGACCAATCTCAACTCAAGTTCAACTTACTACCTTTTTTGGGAGCTTTCAACAGTATCACATGATGTTTATCAGCTGGTTCACAGCATCAAAGCTCAGAGCAGCTGCGTTGAAGGCAGACAGACAGTTTTTACCTCCAGGCGCTCAGAATAATTAACAGTACATACCTCACATAACTAACTGTGATTTATTGTTTTGTGGGATTCTTGATTCCTTATTTATTCGTCTTGTTATTTATCATTCATTTATTTATAGTCTAAGGTCTGAGAGAGAGCCATGGCACTTTCTAAGCATATATAACAATAACCTTGAAGCTTGAACCTCAGTTTTCATGGAGATACAACCGCTGTGTCATTAAACTTCTTAAAATTACTTAAATAACTTCATTTTAAAGTGTAAATAATTCAAAAACTTGATTTCATCCTTTTCTGATTCAGAAATCTGTCAGGGGAATAAGATTTCAGTTGTTGTCTCTTTTCACTTAATTCTTTTGGCAGTTTGCAGTGTTCAGCCTCCATTATGTTGTTTTCAGACAGGTCCACGGTGTTTGTGAAACGAGCCAATCCCAGACGCTGCACCTGGGCACTGAAATTGGCTTCACCTGAGCATGCCAACTTTCGCTGTAAACAAAGAAAAATACTCTGTTTTTTTATGTTTCTGTCACAACTGAAAAAAGTGAAATGAAGAAACAGTCTATTTGAAAAGCTTTCCACAACAAAGAGAATCATTTAAAGGTGTAATCTGCAGGCTTTTCCTGAAAAACAGTGTATGGACTGTATTAGACAAAAGCAATCATCACTTATGACCCACTAGAAGTGTGTGGCCTGTCTATATCTGCCGAGACCATGCCCTCTGCATTTTTCTTATTTTGTGCTCTGGATGTTTCTGGAAAACTTTTGGGCAGTGGGTTTGCAGCCCTCAGCCAATAACAACATGCAGGAAAGGGCAAGACTTTGTAGTGACCTGGTACCTGACCATTAGCAGCTCACATCCAAGAGGAAGCTACACAAATGGCGAACAGAGTGCTGAAAAAAACTGAAATATAGCGAGGCTACATGCCAAGCAGACGAAGCCCCCAGCTCATTACAAGCTTTTAACCATTCACACGCAGTCACAGCATCGGGGGCAATCTGGGGTTCGGTATCTTGCCCAAGGATACTTGACATGTAGATCGAACCAGCAACCTTCTGATAAGTGGACGACCGCTCTGCGTCCTGAGCCCCGCAGTGTAACATTCCCACAGTGGTAGCTTGGAGCGTACGTACAAGCAGTACGTTTCTGGTGAGGTGCCAACTTTGAATATTGTGCTTAGAAACAATAACTGACAATTCCTGCGTAGCATACCATTAACTTGCAGCTATTTTTTTCTATATTTCTGGATGTAGCTTTCATGAGCGCCCCTCTGTGACAGTCACAGCGAGAGACGTGTCATCAGCTTCATTTTGTGTAATTATGTGACTTTTGCCATCGTTTTGTATCATCATCATCATAAATAATTGCAGTAATGATCCATACAGTGAACCCATTTGAACAAAGTACAGTGTTTAATTAAACATCTGAAGCCATAGAAGGAGCTCACTGACCTGCAGTGTGCCACGGGTGGGTGTTGATTCACATTGCATATGATTAAACTGTGGAATTAAGCGATAGAAAATAATAGCCACTGAGTGGAAAAATAACTGTTGTTCCTCCCCAGGTGTTTAGACAAAAAAAAACATAATATAAAAAATACATTTTCACTCCACAAACATAGAATAAAAAAAAGAAGAAAAGAAATTCTAATTTCTGACTCAAGAATATTCAATTGGAGAATGAAAGCCAAAACATCATTACCATTTGTAGCCGGAGGGTGTACCTATGCGTTGTATCGAAAACTAATAATAAGAAAATGGTTTTGTGGGGAAAGTAGATGAAAAACAATAATATGAACCGCCTAAAGTTACGCCAGCTACAGAGGCTGCAGGAATATCAAAGCTCTACCGCCTCAGCCTGTGTCCATGAAAAAATGATCAGTGATACTTTTGTTAATAGAAATATTTGATGCCTAAAGCCTTCCATGCATGACTTTGTTTCTGTATAATGATGTGTTATACAGCAATAAATTCATCCTAAATAGGACTATAGTTCTGTGTTCGCATATGCATGAGTTTACCAGAAAAAACACATGATAGTAGTGGCATTAAATATCTTATGTGAGTAGGTAAAACATACATAAAACACATTTTCAGGTTTTATTGTATTTTCACAAGACAGATTGGTATCAGAGCTGTGACACACACAGAACACGCATATAATATATTTACCCATAACAATCTGTGAACCCATTTGGAATCTGTTAAGCCTGCCAGCACCAGATAAAACCTGCTTTTAATGCCATACACAGTTGGCACAGGCGCTAAAGAAAATGTTTTCAAGCATGCTTTCATGTAGCAACACTGCAAGATTTGTCTGACTTACATCAGAAGTGAATGAGACTCGTCTGGGCAAAACACTTAATTTGCGTAATGTCATTAAATCTGTTTCTAAGTTTTTAATAAGAATTAGCTTTTAGCACTTTGAAGATGAAATATGAAGCAGACGTGACACCATGAAAGCACAGGACGGTTTTTGTTGCTATTTCGTCCTGTTTGGAGCTGAGGGTGCAGGGAAGTCATTGAGGTGGCACTGAGGGTATTTACGGTCTGTGAATATGTACTATTGTCATGTTAATGTGGTCGGACGCGTCTGATGATCCTCAAAGCGGGATTATATTGTACGAGCGGGCTCCACGACTCCACAGTTCTCCGGGAGACATGAAGGCAGAGTCTGAGGATTACTAAACTGCATCTAAAAATCATTGTGGGAAAACTCTCGGCCGTATCAGCACTTATACTTTGCACGCTGAATAAGTAAAGCACATGCGTTTGCATTCTCTCTGCAGGAAAGGATGTATTTAAGTGGGGTTGACCTTTTGCTGTGGCACCAAACCACCTGCTTCTAGCCCTCTCGTATAGGTGGAGCTTTGCTTTAATGTGTGTAATGGCCTTCGTTTGAATGACCTGCACAGCAGAAATTTTTGCAAACATGGGTAAAATCAGATGCATCCATATTCAGTTGCAAAGCCCTTAAGCCTTCCATGCTTTAGGCTGAATATCAGCTTGGGAAACAGGTTGTACATCACTCTACACCCAACCAAAAATATATAGATAAATAAATAAAAGATTATTCACTTAAACATATCATGTAGACTTTGTCACCCTTTCTTGCCGTCATACTTCCATGATGTCTCACTGTTGTCCCATGCCTGCAAGGCTACAGTGACACAAACTGGCATGGTATTTGATCAGTGATGTCCCACTTACTCATCAACTCTCAAACTCAAACTTTCTCACACTGACTGTGCATTCAAAGATGACTCAGAGGACATTGTGAAACACCACAGTGCTTTGATTCAACATCAGTAAATCTGCAGTTTGGATTGGAGCAATATTTTGGATCCACTGTCACCGGAGGATTTGAACATGTCCAAATTTAAAAAAAAAAAAAAACACAAGAAAATGCAGCTCAACAGGTGGCGAGATTGTGCAACTTGGACTCCACGACTACCCACAGATGCACTTGCGCTGTGGACAAAGGAGGAGAAGAATGCCAGGGATGAATAACTGGTCTGTCTCTTTCATTGATTTCCCCTGAAAGCGAAGAGTGAAGAGAGGACTCCTAGAGGCTCCGCTGAATAGCCTTTTTCAATCCAAATCCTGAGAAGGCGCAGGCTCTCTATGGGCTACAAATTTCTATAAAGAGCAACTCAGACTGCTTTATTTGAATATTTTGGGCTTCTTGGTAAATACTCTTTAATCGGAGCTATTGCCACAAAAGAATTCAGCTTCAAAAATTGGGCAATTTTCTGCTGTATGACACATCGTCACATCACAGGGTCGTTTTATTCTGCACTTTCTTCCTTGTTCTTTGGCCAAATTCTCTCACGTGTGGCCATGAAGTGTCACACCTGGCTCGCCTGCTTCAGTTCCTCCTCACATATCACCCATTCCAGCAGTGTTATCTCTGTCAAATACCATAACATTACAACAGCGTGAGTCACGGGGAGGGGGGGGGGGGGGGGGGGGGGGGGGGGTGAGGGGTGGTCCTGCAGGCGTAATGTAGGCGTATGCTTTCATACAACAGCTGACTCTCAAAAACCGGGAGGACAGTCTGGCTCTGAAGCACAGCACAGAAGAGGCGCTCCGGTGAAGTTGTGCCCCGGGTCGCAGGCGAGTTTTACGCGCTCGGAAAGGAGCTCAGAGACGGCGCAGGGTTGGATCGTACGGCTGCGGTTTTGGAAGTATCGCTGCAGCGAATAGAGAGCAAAAGCTGCACGACATGAAATCTTTGTCGAGTGGACGATTATAATTAAAAAGGTAAGAGATCTACGGCGCTCCGGGGATTTCTCCTTAGATGCGCGAGCAAGGTAGCGAAGTAGACAAGATGAGACTGATGTCAAAAAATAAACTGTACCAAAACATGACAGCAGCCGCAAAACATGCGGTTTTTGCGTGCGCGCACATATTTTCCTCTAGTTTCTGTCCGCTTTCTTGTCCTGCCTTTTTATTTGGAGCATTCAGCACACCTGTTTATTTCCTGAAGCCTGTAAAAAATGTCCGAGCTCGCATTCATTTTCTCTTCAACATGTATCTGTTAAGACAAATGTTTTCAGTGTTTCATCCCATTTCTTATTTTTATCACTTTGGATTATAAAGCAGTAGTTGTAGGGATTTTGTTGTAGTTGTAGAGAACCTGATCAACTCTGCTTATGCATAGTTTATTTCTTTCAAAATAAGCAATTTTCAACGTGTTTCTATGCCAAATACATGCATCGGATGTATTGTAGTGTTACAGTTACATGACGCTTGTTTTAAGGGCGTGAATTAAGACAAACACTGATAACACTGATATGCTGATAACATGTTTCCTGCTAAAAACGTTGGTATTGTCTTTGGTTTGTTATCTTGCCGGTAATTAATGTGAGGAATTTAAAGTCGTATCACGTTAGTAGTAATAAATCAATCAAATGTTGCTCCTTTGAACTTGTGAGTGATAAAACTGTGATGTTGCAGATGCTGACGCTGAGCTTGATTGTGTACCTGCAGGTATTTTCCAGTGGTGTTTTGTCTCTCCACCAAATATCCACCAGGTAGCCTCTAATCACAGCTGTTTTCTTCCCTTGCAGTTACTGCTGCTGGCAGAGAAGAGGCAGGTTTTTGCTTTTCAATTGGACCATTGTCTTCAGGCAGCTGCTCTTTCAATGTGGGATACAGTTTTGGTGCTTTCGCCAGGCTGAAATCCTCCAGGGTCAGGACCTCCCTCATGGCAGCCTTGCTCCTCGGGCTGCTGCTTTTTGCAATGCAGTCTCCCCCCATCCCCTCCAGGCCCGTGGCCGACGAGGGACAACCTTCTCCGCCAACCTCATCACCAGCCGACAATGGGACCACCAGCCACCCGAACGGGACCCTTCAACAACTTCCTCAGATTATAATTATTGGCGTGAGGAAGGGGGGGACGCGGGCTCTGATAGAGATGCTCAGTCTGCACAGTGCAGTGGCGGCGGCTCAGAACGAGGTGCACTTCTTTGACTGGGAGAGTCACTTCCAGAAGGGCCTGCCTTGGTATCTCAGCCAGATGCCTTACGCCTTTCCCGATCAGCTGACGGTGGAGAAGACGCCGGCCTACTTCACTTCCAGCAAAGTTCCCAAACGCATCCATCAGATGAACCCTGACATCAAGCTGCTGCTCATTCTAAGAGACCCCACAGAGCGGGTGCTGTCGGACTACACCCAGGTTTTTTACAACCGTCTCCAGAAGCACAAGCGCTACCAGCCCATCGAGTCCGTTCTGGTGAAGGACGGCGAGATCAACCTGGGATACAAGGCGTTCAATCGCAGCCTGTACTATGTTCACATGCAGAACTGGCTGAAATACTTCCCACTGGAGAGCATTCACGTTGTTGACGGGGACGAGTTGATCAGGGACCCCTTCCCTGAGATGAAAAAGGTGGAGAGATTCTTAAAGCTGGAACCACAGATAAATGCCTCAAATTTTTACTTCAATAAAACAAAAGGATTCTACTGTTTGAGAGACCACGGGCGAGAACGGTGTTTACATGATTCAAAAGGCAGGGCTCACCCTCACGTGGCGCCGGCCATCCTGCAGAAACTCTACCAGTTCTTTCATGAACCGAACAAGAAGTTCTTTGAGCTGGTGGGCCGAACATTCAACTGGAAATGAACGTTTGAGTCTCAGTAGTTCACTGTAGAGTTGCCTGGGGATAATCCCCATGAGCTGTCCTGTTTTCCTCACTAACAATGTAGATGAAGAGACAAAGCTAATGTAAATTTAAACTAAATCTATTTTTGTACCAGTACATTTGTTACAGGAGTATGATGGAGCCAAATATCAGGGCAGACTACAGTTCATGACATGCTCTGCTAGTGCTTGTCTTGTTTTTTCCTTTTCATTGTCAAACACAAGCATTTTACTGTCTGTCACTGCTGTTCAGCTCGTCTCATCAAAGCAGACGAGTTATTGTGAGTTTGATAATGACATTCAGACTTTAGACTCTGCCAGTTAATGTGTTACATAAAGATAATTACCAGGCAGTTTAATATTGTCATAGCTTCATGTTTCGCTCCATATAATACAACATTATCAACATCTAACTGCATTTTGAGCTCTGAAGGACCTTTACCTGCTGCTATGATTTTTCTCAGTCACTTTCAGCCACAAGCCGTACTGAATATCTGTTTGTTCCTTTTGTTGCTCAGATGTTTCTTTATGTAAGAGCTGGTTATATAAATGCTGTGTGCACATCATACATTTGCCAATCATTACAGTGTATTGTAAATAATTTTTTCAAAATCTGAAGAATTAATACCATAATAAAGATGTATTTTATTTTTAGCATGTCTGATGTTTTCTTCTTGGTTTTTCTATTTTTATTCATCCATTATGCATCTGTCTGCTGTGCAGTTTGTCTTCTCATCTTAGCAAGTGAATAAGAGGACGACTCAAGTCATGATGTCCACTTAGTTAACAAGTACGAGCATGTGTCTGTGTGTAGTCTGCACCCATCTCTGCACCCACCCACCGTTTCAGAATACATTTATATTTAAGGAAGGGCCATTTGGAATATGTGCCGTCTGTCATGTACACATAAAACAATGGTGCAACATTAACGGTCTTGAATTTCTTGTTTGGTCACCTTAAGCAAAGGAAGCTCACAATGCAGAAAATACTGATGGAAGCTACTGTCTGACATAATGTCTTTCTGTTTAATTCTCTTCCTCCTCCACCCCTTTTATTGTCAGGGTGGGTGAGTGAATTTTAGCATCATAAATTAGGATAAGAGAATTGAGAGTGGGCAGATAGGTAAACTCAGATCCGAGCACAATCCGAACCATGAGAAATCAAAAGAAGAAGTTGTTTATGCCCAAGGGTGTGATCTTCTTACTCAGTTTTTTTAGAGAGGCGAGGGATTATTTATTCAAATCTTATTGCTACTTTGAAAACATCAGCAGCACCGTCTCAAAGACATTAAGCTCCAAAAAACCTACAGTAGCTGTTTCATATTTGAATGTGGCCTAGATTTACTCAGGGGCTTACTGGGACTTTGCAGACAGGATGTTAACCTCATTGCCCTTAAATGCAGACCAAAGCAATATTCTTCTATCTCGCTTATTCTTTTTGCCCTCAGAGAGCAGAAATAGTTTCGCCTGCAGTTTACATGTGTTTTTCATAGTGATGGTGTTGAGTAAGCCTATCAGCGGCTATCAGCAGGACAGGTTTGGCTGCAGACGTCAGGGGGAAATGAAGAGTAAAGGCAGCATGTGGAGGAGTGGTGCGAGGCGGGTGCTGATCTCTGCTGTAAGGTTATTAGACAGCTGCTTGCGTCACTTGGCATGTGCAGCGATAACACAGAGATGGCATGTTCTGCTTTTAGAGCTGCTTTGAAGGTGCCACGTCTCCAGATGGTCCGTTAGAGCAGTCACATCTGGAGGAACTTGCAGGAATGCACTTTACTTGGAATCAAGAATACGGCAGGCGGTGTCGGTGTCACCTTACTCTGGGTCAAACAAAGTCTGATGCAATTTCCAGATAAACCTGTTTTCAGCTCAACACCACAGAGGGCAAAATCACCTCAGAACAAGAGGCAAAAAAATAAACATCTTTGGAAATAAGTGCTGGGAAGTACATTTCCTCAAGTATAATTTTGAGGTTTTTATCGTCAATTCGTGCTAGTTCATAATTCTACTTCCATATTACATTATTTTGCAGAATCAATATGTAGTCATCACATTTCTGTTGTCTGTGAGCTGCTAGCAGATCCGCCAAAGAGACATTTGTCCTTTAAACCTCTCAGATCATTTAAGTAACAGCAGTAAAAAATCATATATCACAAAAAAGCAAAGATTAAATAGAAGATCATGTGAGTGTACATGTGAGTAGCAGAATGTAGTTTTTTTTTTCTGCTTTCCTCTCCAATTAATCTTCTCATGACTCCCCAGATTTATCTTGTGACCCTTCGGAGGGGACCTGACCCTCAGCTTGGGAACCCCTGGACTAAATTCCCGAGCTGTATACAAAGTAATTACAATCAGTTCCCCTTCGACCAGCTATCGCAGTAAAATGCACTGCTGGATCAATACTAAGGATTGAAGCAGGGATTCAAACTGGAGCAGAGGGATGCGTTCAGGGGTCTCAAGTCATTCTGAATGCAGCCTGATGTCATGTAACAATCAGTCACAGGGGCCATTTTTCTTTGTCATAAGTACTTTCACTTTTGAGACCTTAAGTATATTTTGCTTCTTTCATTTTACTTATTTTGGATTTTGGATGCATACAATTGGGTCCTTTTAAGCCATTGTGACTTTTACACAATAGATTAATACCTGAATACTGGTTCCACCGCTGCCAGCTAGTCACTAAACTCATCTGTCTACACTTTGGTGCTTGTTCACAGTCAGTATTTAGAGCTTTGTTTGTTTAAATAGCTGCCTGCTGCTGCTGGACTGGATTTTCCATGAACAACAACTTTCACATTACCATCATTTAATCCATTGTTAATATATTATTATATTGATTATAGTAGCTTGAAAAACAAGAGGGAAAAACAATGCATACGTGGAAATCATGTAAAACTTGATCTTAAATAGTGCAGGTCCTCCTGGAGGGAGCCGCCAAATCCTGAAGTTATTTCAGCAAGGACACATCCTCACTCTGCTCTCAGTGATTCCATCTCTATTTTTCTTTCTGTCTCTTTCTCTCTGCTCCGCTTACACACCACCCAACATCGGAGTAGCATCTATTAAGAGTTCATGAACGCCCCATTAGTCTAGTCAGCTGTGCAGCCCTCTAAAGTTTTACAGTCACAGATTCCCTTAACATCACCTAATTAATCTCAGCCACATAATTAATTTGCCTCCTCGCCCCACATGCAGTAAGAGCGGTAAACCGGGGCTACAACCAGGATTAATGGCCTTGGCCTCCTCCCGGCGCCTCCTCCCTCCTCCCTCGACCTCAGCTGTAACACTATTTTCTGTGGAACTTTCTGGACTAAGTTGGAGTCAGCCTGCCACCCACCCCTACCTCTCCCCCTGCTGCCAGCCCACACTGGTTGTTCCTGAAGGACCCTGTTTCCCTTCAAACCACAATCAGCCAATCTAGTGGTTTTTCAAAGGATGATGTGATCCGATGGAGCACAGCCCTGCTGCAGTCACCAAGGCTGCGGCTCGCTTTAATTGGAATAGATTGTTTGTCCACTCAATGCGTGAAGCCTGGCAGAAATAACACATGCACCCACTCGGTCTCTCTTTTCCATACAAACACAGAATTGGAAATGCATGCACGCACACACACATCGGGTCTACTTGTTGGCCTACCTCTGACTCACAGAGCTGAGCGTTCAAATTTCCAGAAGATATACAGTATATTCGGTGATATTTCAAAAAAGATGTTTGACAGGTTGTTTAGTAACAGTTACCACTGTTCTGAAAGTATTTACAAAATCCTCGAGGACTCCTCTAACCACCTGGATGAAAAAATGTTCTGTCTGCTGCACCATAAAGAAGAATTTTAACCTGCTTCTCAAGCTGGGTCTTTCCAAACAGAGCTGGCAGCTGAAAATGACTTATCTGCTTGCTCAAATTAAAAATTCTATCACCAGTTATATGTGTGTATATTAATGTTTCATTACATTTTCATACAAATCATTAATATTTTGCTTGTGTTTTACAAAGACAGCAGGGATGTAAGTGTCATTTCTGGCTACCTGGATTAAGAAATACAGTCCCAGCTGGAGAAATGGGTTAAAGGTCTGTTTTATGATGCTGCAAACTCAGACCTTTTTCATCCAAAGGGTTAAAGGAGCTTTTAAGGATTCTGGGAAGCAAACAGTGGTGAGTTCTCTTAAATGGCCTTCTGGGTTTTTCAGAGATCGCAGGGTAATTATTTTTAGGAAATTGGGCTACTTGTTAGCTCAGATAAATCGATACACAGGGTTTGAGTTGTGATGAAAAAGTAAGAAAAGGAAAACAAACTGCTCGACACAGTATGTCTATATTTCAAATATGTTTGGATGCTTTCTTCTCAATAATTTTTTCATGGCATGGTAAAGAACAGTCTGCGTCTTCATGTGTTTCCTGTGGAGAGTGACTGGTCAGCATCCTGCTTGGTTTATTACAGGACTGCTCACCACGCACTGACTGTCATCCACAGCTATAAAAGCTGAAAAGCTGAAAATAATAGATTACACCATCGCACTGCATTCGCAGGAAGCTTTTATTCAGTGTTGACATGCACTCCAACCCCAGATAACGTTGCATCTTTATGACAAAGGTAACCTTGAAACCAGAACGTACCAGGTACATGAAAAAGATTCTCAGACACCTGTACATCTTATCTGCAGCCTTGACAAACATCTTCGATTAAATCACCACACGGACAAAACTCAAATGAAAAATATATCATCTAACTGTTAAGTCTGTGTCAATTTAATTCAGCATTAAAGGGCAAACCAACCATGTTTTAATTGAATGGTTGTGAGCAGCTGATCCTTGCTGCTTTCCACCATAAAGACCTATATTCATGAGAACATCTACAGGTTTTTGACTCTGAAAACAGGCGTGTCTGATAATAAACATTGTTCATTCATTACCATTTCAGCACGGAGCTGGAATGAGAGTCACCCACGGTGGCACCTCGCATTTACTGTGGGCCTCACATATGCAGAATGTAGCTGTACCTTATCTCAACATCACGTCGCACCACCGTGCTCAGATAATTGTCTCCCCGTAGTGTTTGTGTCAATGCTCTATTTATTGAGCTGTGTAGATCTTACAAGGACAAGGGGTCCTTGCCCTTAGTTACTGTTGCTATGGCTGACAAGCTTTCCGTCCTCACACAACACCTTTACGGTTTACAAAGATGGCACATTCACCACTTACAATTCTAGGTACTTTTCAAACACTGGGCTCTTGATTTCAGACAGAGGCAGATAAACGTGAGGTCTTGGTTTATAGCTTGCTACTGTTTTTTTGTATTTTGTTCTTGCTGACAGCTGTCGCTGTCATCTGCTGTGGTTTGCTAATTAAGCTAAACTCCATGAGTTGGTGGGAAATGCTCTCTTAACCTCACTTTTTATTGTTTCCAGCTGACTTGTTTTATAATGAGAATCTTGACTTGAAGACAGCGCAGAATCCTGGACAGTGTCCATCCCTTTATTGATGGTGTTTCAGTCTAGACCTTCATCAGTTCATGCACAGACAAGAAAAGATTTCTTATTGGCTTCTAAGGATGTTCAAGTGTCTGCTCGTGGACTGTAATGAGGACAGTTAATTAAGCTCCATCCCCCTCACCATCGCCATGCTTGTAGCTAGCTTTCTACTGTCACACACAGTATACAGTTTATGCCGGCTGAAGTGGCGACTGTAGCCACTAGCATAGCTAATTACACTAATGTTAGCTCCATTAGATAAAAACGCCCTCTCCAGCTGACTTCTTAATGTTTCCAGCTGACTTTCGAAAGAAGTCTAAACATGACAAAATACAATGCTAAAACGCTGATGCTAAAACGCTGATGCTAAAGACATGTATGTCCCAGAGAAAAAGTTAGCATGGTGGTGTGCAGCTAACGTTAGGAGCGATGAAAAGAACAAATGTGAGATCTGTTATAACCTTAATCATAACCCTGTTCAGCTTTTAGCTAACAGGCTTGTTTGTGGGCTATTTTTTAACTGAGTGTAGGCTAAACTTCCTGAAACACAATAAAGAGCAGGACAGAGTTGCTCGCGTTAGCTTTAACTTTGATAGCATCCAGGACCGTCTGCACTAGGAAAACACTGCACCGTGAGTCATTTTTATATAATCTGTAACCTCACACAGTAATGTAGTTAACAATTGCAGCTTACATTGGAGCAGATAAACACACAGTTTAATCCTTCTGTTATTGTATTTATGGGGTTGGAAGGGCCAAAAGAAGGACACCGCCCTCCAAACTGTCCTGTTTTACGGTGCAGCATTGATTGGTGTTAGAGTTTTTCATATTTTTCCACAGTCAAGGTTTTTGTTAGTTTGAATCCAAAATCTGTGTGGCCTCTCTCTGAGTCCTTGTTCCATCCAGTTGCTCTCCAGAAATTCTCGAGAAGCATTTGTTTAATCAGGCTCTTGAGCATTTTTGTGGAAAAAAGAAAACAGTTAACCCTTAAATAAAAATATCCTAATCCTTCAACTACACCTTCCCATTTCCCCAGCACAAACAGACAGCAATATTGGCAGTACATGACAACATTACAGTGAATAAATTCAATCACTTAAATTAAATACCACAGCGTATGGCTCAAAGTTATGACTACCTCTCAGGCAATCACACAAATCATCAATTTCCCTCCATGCTTATTACATCTATGAGCATTTTCATTTTGCAGCTTGACAGTGGAACAAATAACATTTAAGATATTAGATCAGAAAAATGTGGTTTTACTTCTGAGTGAGCGGCCTCCTCGATCCTGTTTACCCTTTCAGAGCTAATGGAATGTAAATATACATGTCATTAGTAAAAGGGCTAAAGGAGGAGAGCCCGATGATGTATGTGCACATATTCTCATCATACCTTCATCTCGGCCAGAGTCTACATGTGCTGCTGCTGTGCGAGCCAGTCATTGCTGTGCTCTGTTATCATTCATTTCTTGGCATGGTCTCTTCTGGCAGAGGAATAAGCCAGCATGGCCAATGATAACTCCCACTGCTAACGGACACCTCTGCATGGGTGAAGCATGACTGGGCCCACAGATAGCCCTCACTCCCTCTGTGAGTGTGTGTGCAGACGTATGTGTGAGTAACATGCATGCTGGGTTCATGACTTAGTTTCTATTTTTTTGCATACTTACATGTGCACATGTGGAAATCTGCAAATGTCGACGCAAGCAGGCGTATGTGCGGGATTATGTGTGTGTGTCCTTCCATAGGGAGCAGTGAAGCATATGGATTTTGATACTGAGCAGGATTTCAAACACTGGGCTACAGACCCAGATACTCCCCAAAGAGCGAAACCCTAGAATAGCTCTAAATGAGTTCTGTTACTGGGAATAGTTTTGTTTTTTTTTTCAAACAGTCTCATTCGCACTTGACGTCACCGCTGAGCTTATTTGGACGCTTCAAGTTATATTGCAGTATTACTCTGCTTGTAGGAATACATCATCTCTCTTCCTCAAAAGCCATAATAACACTGTTAGTTCTCTGGACACGCAACAAATATTCTCTGTGTACATACTGCATATGGTTCAAATCAAAGCGTCACGACATGCGAGATCACTCAAGTATCACATTACAACAGGACTGAATGTTTTTTGTGTGTGTTGCCTTGATTAAAAGTAGAGCTGCTGCATATTGAAACCACGTGCTGGCTTGTCCCCTGGTAGTGGAGTCATACTGCTGAATACCCTCCTGTTCCAGGTCAATGGAAAGCAAAACACATATTAATGATATTCTAATTAAATTGTGGATCCTTCTTAAGGGATGTTGACAGAGGTGGGGCCAGAGGGACGACACAGGATCCCAGGCACAGGTGAGGGGTAGCTGCCTTGTTAGTATCAGAACCTCTGTGTGAGATGACTGTCCACATTTCTTGTTGGAGAGTCAATCAAATGACCACAAAGAGCGAAACAACTATAAAGACGCAAAATGACTGCAAAGACACACAAAACATCAACAAAATGAGGCAAAACAACTATAAAGAGAGATTAAAAAAAGGCCGCAGAGTGACTCAAAATGACTTGTAACATCTATGGCTGTATGCTGTTTGGAGTTAGAAATATTTATTTTGTATTTATTGATATTGTTTCTTCTTAGAATATTTAAAGTTATTCATTGCATGAATAAATATTGTAGCTAGTAATAATGCACTCTTTGTTCTTGGTTTAAATGTGAGTCTTATCTCATTTTCACTAATTTCTCATATGTGCCGCCCGTCTCTGAATCTGTACCCGGGTCTGCATTGATATTCGACCTGAATTCAGTGGGAGATTACACAAATACAGCTGAATGCATGAAAGAAAAGTTGCCTTACAAATAAAGACTGCTTCGATTTTATTTGATTTGACACTCGGCACACTTTGAATATTTCTCCTCCTAATCTCCTCGTAATGCTCCAGAAACACTTATCACAGGAACTACGCTCCTCCATGTGCAACCACACTGTTTTCTAAAGCCTACAGTTGTTCTTTTTTCTCAAGCATTTCACAAACGTACTTCATATTCCCAAATGTCAACCCAAGAAAATAGAAAACAGGTGGTAAGTGTGCTCGCTGCGTAAAGACAAAATTACATTCAATCAGCGTGCCCAGGGAGTGAAATTTCCATCTGCCTTGTGCCAGGTTCTGCAAATAAAGAGAGGAAAATCAATTGGCTGTTTCATGATTGACCAAATCCCTTCACCCGCGAGTCTTGAAATCCAATGACCTGCACAGCTGATATATTGCTTCTTACCTGGAGAATGATAATGCAATCTTTTCACTAATTGAAACATGGCCGTTTGAAGTCCCTTTTCATTCGGCGTCGCAGTTTCTCTTTTATTCTTTTGTTTTATTTCCTGACATTTTGCTGGTTTCGAACTTGATAAACTTTTTCTAAACAAATAAATGTGGCACTTTGGCTCCTTTGTAATAGGCTGGATCCGCTTCCATCTTCTACATTAGAAAGTAAAACAAATGTTCCTGCACGGCATGGCAAAGCTTGTTTAGCCACACTAGCAGCGTGGCTCAGGGGATGTAAGGGTCAGTCTGCTAGCCCACCACTTTGGTACTGACTGAAATATCTTTGGATGGATTGCTGTGAAGTTTTGTACAGACATTCATGGTCCCCAGAGGATGAATCCTAGTGACTCTGATGATCCTCTGACTTTCAATCTTGCACCACCATCAGGTCAAAATTTTAATTTTTCCAGTACTCAGTCTCAGTTGTACTTTGTGCTGAATGGCAAATGTTAGCATGCTAACACACTGAGCTAAGATTTGAAAAAAATAAAAAATACTGATGATGATAATGATTAAACTACACAGAAATGTCAACCAATACTATAAATATTATACATACATCACACCTCAAAGTTCAGAAAACTCTAATTCTCACAGTGTAGCTCACCCAGCGTAACAGATGAAATCATAATATTTCACTTTATGACCTTTCTGCTTTCTCACACAAGTTATGTAATACTGCCAAAGACATCTCTTTCCACTTTGATTATTATAACATGATGACCCATTCTGCCTGCAAAGACCAACCTCTGCCAAATAAATTAATTTTGGATGACAACTTTTATCTAATATTTAGATTTTTTCTACTCTGAATCTCCTTTTAAGGTAAAAACGTAGACTGCGCAGAGCCGCTGATCAAAAATCTAACTGTCAGAAAGTCAGTCAAGTCTCGACTTGACGCATGAACATTTCTGTTTGATCAACACGTTGTTAAATTTGCATTTGCTCGGCAAGTTTCGCTCACCCGGATGACACATTGCTCTCAAAAGCTGTGGAAGAACTCAGATTCCACTGAGGCTCCATTACGTAAAAGTAAAAGTCCTGCATTAAAAATCCTGCTTCAGTCAAAGTACACTACATATGCTATTGGAATATTACTAATAATTAATCAGCACAGCAACAGCTTTTAAATGTTGTCACCGTAAGGCGAAGAATAATTGTAGTAGGGTAAATATTTCCCTGAATATAGTGTGGACATACTCAAGTAAAGTACCTCAAAATTGCACCTAAAAGAGTACTTGAGTAAATGTACTTAGTTACTTTCCACCACTGGTTTCAAACTGGTTTCTGCAATTGGAGAACAAACACATCGTCAACTTAAATAAGAATACACTGAACATGAGGATTTGATCATAAGAATTTATTGATCAAACAAATGTCTGACTCATCAAACTCCTCTGCTGCTCTCAGCTTCAGGCCTGACTTTCAGATTTCTCTCTACAGAAGACATGAAACACTGACATCATCTTTGTTGTGCCTGTTGTACGTCAGGGATTTTGACCCGACACGCTTGTCCTTATAATATTCACAATCGGGAACCAACCAGAGGGATTTAATCAGATATTTACAACTGGTGACCTTGGTCACAGAACATAAAGGCAGCACGTCAACACCATGAATACAAAATGTCTGTCAGAGCGAGAGGAGCATATGCGGCATCTGTGCAGGATCTTCCACATCACAGAATCTCTCCATTTCTTAGATTCCCTCTGAAGTCGGAGGAGGAATATAGTGCAGCAGCTGAAACCTTGGCTCGCCGTCCTTCAATCTTGCAGATCAAACGCACTTACCAACAATCCTAAGGAGCCTCACTGTTCCTCACACATCTGTCAACGTTTTCAGGTGCGCCCCCGCCTCTCGGTTCCCCGACGAGAACAGGTTTGAACGTTAAAAGTCCTCCAGAGAGAGGTGAACGGAGAAAAGAGGGAGAGAGGACATTGATCTGGTTGTGTAACACGGTGCAGTTTGCCATAGGTCAATGAAATTCCATCAGCTTTTCCCCCTTTGGTCAATATCCATCTGAAGAGCCTCTACAGACATTGTCTTCCCTTAGCCCTCAGCCACTTGTATTCATCTTCAGCCGGCTGCTTTCAGTGAGAGGACAGAATCCGATTGCAGGAAAGGTTAAGGGAAGAGAAAACACTTGAGGAGCATGACATGCTGCAGAGAAATAAAACAGCAGACAGGGTAGCTTTTGTGTGTTTTTGTGCAGAAATCTCTCATCTTATAGCTGTCAGAGCGAAGTGTTTAAACTACTAAGGCTAAATTCTGAAATAGCATCATGACTATTTTGACTGCTTAAAGAATGAGCACACAATGAAGCCTTTTTGGCACACTGCAGCTGTAAAACTGCACTCAGGTTGATAGAAATCCTGACACCACATCCTCGCTGCTTTGCATTTGTTTATTGTTGCTCCCTCTAGTGGTTTCTTGAGTCCCCTTGAACTCAAAGGTGAGACTGTCAGTGATAATGTACAGTAATTTATATCAGCTCCTAAATGCTCACTTGCATTAGGGGAAGAAGCCTGATTCAGGATTTTGCTTCAGTTAAGTACAGAAGTATTATCAGCAAAAAGTACTTTAAGTTTCAAAAGTACTGATTATGCAGCAGAATACTTCCTATGAGTATTTGTTACTGTACATTATATTATTAGAGTATTATTACTGCTTGCTCACAGATCAGATTTACAGGATTCTTTTGCATCAATGCGCTTGGATCGTTCATGTGTTTATTTCACTGAATTAGCCCAAAACGGACGCTCTGATCTTCTTCATTTGTCTGTGTGCTGTTTCTCAATTTTAACTCTTTTACTACATTGTCATATAAATCAATATCATGATAGAAAATTATACTGAAAGAACATTTGATCCATATAATCCGTCTTTATGGCTGCATGAAAACATATAAACAGCATTTTAATGGTGTAGCTGGTGAAGGTGAGGCTGATTTTAGCTCTTTTAGTTACTGTTGGGTAGATTAATCTATAAAAATGCATCATATTTTTTCAATTGATATGTTTCATATATAGGCTATAAATTCCTAGCTGGTAGATAAATGTAATGGAGTAAAAAGTGTTATATTTCCCTCTAAGTACAGTACTTGAATGAATGTATTTAGTTACTTTATGTCAGTCTATCACAGCTGAGAGCAAAACATCAAAACATATTCAGCTTTTTCTGCCTAACTATTGGATAATGACTATTATTAAGCAAAGAGATGGAGCTGAGTTTATTTCCAGTCAGAAGGATTCGGCTCAACTCCTCAGTCTCCATTTTGAAGGTGGTTCTCATAGTTCAACTCGGGAGTCAATGAGGCTGTTTTGCATATTACCTTGGCAACAGCCTTTTTATCATTAGGCCACTGTTCAGAATTTCCTTAATAGTAGTTTCATTCTAACCCAGACATTTCGTATGGAAATGTGACTCCTCCCTGCTTTGACAAAATGAGGCTCTCAGCAGAAAGGATTTTGTTTCTAACTCAAAAACAAGACCTGCATTAACATATCAAGGAGCAGGAGGAAAAAAACGATTGGGAGATATTCTAAACATCTTCCCAGTGGACATCTGACAATAGATGTCTGCCTTTATTGGGGTGAGATTTCAGCCATGTGAATTCCACATATCATAGGATGATTTGCAGTAACATTTCTCAGCTTTTTCAGCTTTGCTTAAATATTTGTGACTCACGTTGATATTGTCTGTCTTCACCATTTTCATATTAAAAAAAAAGCTCCAGATGATACAAAACCCCATCTTGCAAAAGGCAGATTGGAGCGCTCTGCCATGTGGCTGCATGTAAAGATGTTTACCCTTCCATCTCTGCAGGTTGAATAAAACTTGCACAAACAGACGCTCAGAAAGCTCAGTGTCGTATTTACATTAATGCTGTCAAAGGAGGTCAGTGTGGCTTTTCTGGCGGGGTGTTTTTTTTTTTTTTTTTTTTGGAGGAGCAGGCGACAAGAAGTGGAGCTGTGGTGCTGCTGGTGTGTGATAGCAGTGCGTGGGGGCTCTAGGGGGTGCATTAGCCGCTGTCTGGCGTCTGAGAGGGTGAAGGGAAGTGGGAGAGAGGCTTAATGTCTGTCTACTTCTATTTCCCTCTTAATTTCACACACTGTTGAGTCAGCCTATTGACTGACTGCTTATGGTGATGCTGGCGTTCCACCAACACTGCAGAGGAGGCAGTGCATATAACTCCTCCTCGCTGCTCCATTTCACCATGTAGGACCTCCACTTATTTAATAAGCTAACACAAGGCCTGTTCTCAGCCATCCGTGCGTGTGTGTAACCTGCCTCTTACATGGGGATGTGTGCGTATGATGCACTTATCAGGTTGTAGCTGTGGGCGTCCCCGCAAGACCGTGTGCACGCTACATCTTTGTGTGAGAGACGAGAGGAGAGCGATCCTACATGCACTCTGAAGGCTCTTAGCACCTTTGTGTCCCATGTGTGCTCAGCCTTCAAATCAATACTCTTTCCCCCTGAAGTTCCCAAACTTTTTAGATTTCACACAGAAAGTCACCAGTGGAGAGAGACATCATTTCTCCCACCTGAGCACAGAAGGAACATTTCAACCCTTAAAAAGCCTCATGATCTAAAGATAATAAGATTTGACGTCTCCAGTCTAAGTAGTTGGATTATGGCTTCAGCAAAGGCTGCTGTACATTATTGTTTAAGGGACAATTCCTGTACAGATCCTCTCTCATCTGCTGCCACTTCTCTCGGATGCATACTCACAAAATTGGCAGCAACCTACAGCCTCACACATTTAAACAAACCAGCATGTGCAGGTATAACTACTGGCCAACATGTTGCCTAGGAAGTAAATCCCTGTGCAGCTAGCTTCAACAGCTAATCCAGGGGGCTACTTTAAACTTCATTTATGTGAAACTGCAAATTCAACAATTATGAGAAAAATAAGAGAATTTCCCCTTAAGTAAAGCTTTCTGTTGATATCAACAAAGCTGAAATTAATCAATCCGGGTCACCACAGAGCCGTAATGTTTCAAAAATTGGTTTCCCTGAGTGCGGTGAATCTTACCTCCTTCAATCTGCAAGCTAATCTTCTCTCAAATCACAGGAAAGTTGAACAAGTCTTGGAAAGAAGATTGAATAAAACACCACAGACAGTAAATCAGGTCTGTCTGCAGCGGAACCGCGACATATACTGAAATTGCTCTTCTTTTCTAGGTCACAGCAATGAATAAGGTAAATCACCAACTTGTAATCTGCCTGCTGTCACCTTGCTCCACGACTAAAGGCCCTTATCAGCTACGACAGTGCCGGAGCCATTTTGTTTGCATGGTGTAAATAACGTTACATTGGTCATGAAGCAAGATAAGGTGTTTCATGAAATGTGAGCCCCCTTAACAGATTTTGACAGGTGGCTTACATTCATGTGCAGTCGATTTGGTTTGAGGGAGGAGAACATGAGATACAGGAATATGTGCAGAAGCCTCGAGATGTGAGGCAAAATGAGGCTGTGAATTATCCCTGATGATGCAGAGGGAGAGGCGAGAACAGCGTATTTGTTTATATACAGGCCTCCATTACCTCAAAGGGTAATATGTTTAATTTAACAAGAATGCTATCAAGAGAGAATTCAAGAGTGAAAAGAGTACATTTCACATGGTTGGAGGTATAGTTCCCTATGGCAGCACATTCCCTGTGTTTGTCCACTCCCCTCTCTACATAATAAACCCCTGGTGTTACAGGCTCCGTGAAGGAAGCTTCTGGCAATAGGCTTCTTTAACAGGAGAGAGAGCCACGTCTGCCCCCGTGATTTGTTATTCAGTGAACCGCATCTCTGGAGAAATGGATTTACTGGCGTGCCCTCTGCAGAGGAATGAAGGTCGGCCCCTACCTTGGAGATGTCATTTGCAGCACGATGCAATTGTTAATACGCAGCTTTGAGAAAAGCGGGCAGAAAAACATTCACAGCCATTTGGAATTCAAGTGATGAAGAGAGATGAAAAGAAGGGTGGAGGGATTAGGAGGGCAGAGGCAGAGCCGGTCCTTTGGTTTCTTTCTTCTGCAGCGTTGCTCCACAGTTTCTTGCACTCGCTGCTTCAACCTTGTGTTGTTAAGAGGAGAAATATTACAAGTGTAGCTTTCAAACTGCACACACTCCTGTTTGCTCGCATAGCCTGGAGGGAAATTTCACCTTTGACCTTGAGAATGTGTAGGACCTCACAGTGAGGGTGAAGACGAGACATGTATGGTTTTACACCTGCCAGTACTAAACCTCTATTTGCATGTAAGGTACAAACAGCCAGCTGCATGTTGTTGAACAGAACATATGACTGAGGCATGCAAGCAATAGTTTGACATTTCAGAATATATGACGCTATAGCCAGCGGGTGGTTAGCTCAGCTTAATATAAAGACTGGCAAAAAGGAGTAAACAGTTAGCCTGACTTATCCAAAAGTTGAGGCTAGCTCACTAATTAGCATGGCAGGAAGTCATTGCTCCCTGTCAAGAAGTAGCTTGCATAACACCACCACTACAGATCAGTTTGAACAGATTAAAGAAACAAGACATGTTAACTATTTAGTAGCCACACTTTTGAGCATTCTGTGGAAAAGACTATCAAAATGGCGACCGCAAAACACTCACTGCACAAACGTTACATCTGCTAAAACAGCCACATGAATTTACAGCCTCACCAACTGTCAACTCAAAAGGAGCAAAGAGACTGATCACTGACGGCTGATGTGAGGCTACTTGGATGCTAATGCGTTCATAAGGCATGAACTCCTCAATGTAAACCTGGCAGTGAGTCCTTTTTCCCTGTATCACACATTTGAAATGCAAATAAAGAGAAATTAGCTGCATTAGCTGCTCCAGACTAGTTATTTTCTCCTGTTTGCTGTCTTTATGCTAAGCTAAGCTAACTGTCTGCTAGCTTTAGCTTCATATTTACCATGCTCAGTGTGATACCAATATTCCCTTCTAATTCTCTGGTAGAAAGCAAATAAGATTGTTTTCCAAAATGTTGGACTCTCCCTTTAAGTCAAGTTTCTTGCCTCATAAACAAGCAGAAGTAAGAATAAGAGCACACTGATGTCTCAGTTTGATGTAATAATTTCACTGCCTTGCTCAGAGCTGTTTCGCATATGTAGGACAGGGTTTTGCATGGAAAACTTCACTCTGCAGTCAGCTTCAAAAACTTCTTCAGCTTGTCATGTGCAGATGAAGCCATTGTAGCACTGCCAATGTTTTTTATGATTGCTGCACTGTTGCTGCACTTCTCCGTCAGTCCCAGGAGGAACAGTTTGGAAACTCATGAAGTATTAATCCAGGAGAGATGGAGGATGCAGGAAGTTAATGTTTCTCAAATCACATGAATGAGCTGCTATTTTCAGACACGTCAAAAAAAGAGATGCATCGGTCTGATTTCAGCTTTTTGACATTCACCTAAAGAAATACACAAAATCTCCAGTTGTGGTTCTGTTATCAGACGTGACATACATTTGACAGACTGTATCTGTGGCGCACATTTAGCATCCTCACCCTCCATTTCTGTTTTGGCCCATAAATTTTCCCTCCCCCTTTACTGAAGTATTCTCCTCAGGAAACGGCTGGCTTAAAGCTATATCCTGATCGATCTTATTGTTTGCAGCCTCAAGGTGTTACTTATCTTCAGTGAAAGAAAGTTGCATTGTATCTATATTGTATGTGACCAAAATAGCTTTGAGATGTTCATTAATCATGCTGGACAGTTGGTAAACTTTTGACTTTTCACATGTCCTGCTTCTTACCAGGTCCTAGTGCTCCTCAGCATATTCTCTACTGCAGCTGAGCTGTGCTTGTCCAGTATGAAAAATCATCATATGGACATTTTACATTACATCCGTGCAAATATCATGTACAATATTATGTTGTTTTACTGTGCTTCTATATTATTTCTACTGTGTTATATCCATATCTTACCATGTGCAATCCAAAAAAAAATTCCATTGACAAACTGAGCCATCCTTCTAAAGGCAACTTTATTTTGTTATAATATCACCCTTATCCAATGTGGATTCCACTGATCACATTTAAGAAGAACATCTGTTTGTTTGCAGGTAGACCCGTTTGGCATGAAGGAAAATACCTGTGCAGATTCTACTCAGAGTAAAACACTCACGACTGTTTGAATTAAGACTTGCGGGCAGTGACCTGATAATATAAGCAGACATGTCAGTTTATTGTCTCAGCTTTTTTCCATCCTCAGCCTTTGAGTGGTTAAACTGTACCACAAGAGGCCTCAGTGAGCAAAATAACTGTAACACTGCAACCTTTCCAATTTAGAAGCACTGGACCTGAAATACCAAACCTGCTTCAAAGTTGACAAATTCCCTCTCTGTCTTTGAGGCAGGGCATCTTTGTGTGTGTGTGTGTGTGTGTGTGTGTGTGTGTGTGTGTGTGTGTGTGTGTGTGTGTGTTACTCAGGGGAAGGAAAGCCTCATCTGGTCACAGCAGACAAGTTCAAAGATGGTGTCTATACTTATAGGTGGAGGAGTCTCACAGCTGCTCCTTTTCAAAGACGATTTACAGACACTTTGTTGATAAAACTCCTTCAATAAAACGTTTTATTGTTGGGCACTGGATCACCTGGGACCATCACTGTTTTCTTATCGCACTGAGATGGCAATAAAAGAAAATAAAATAAATAAAAACACAGAAAAAGTATTACTTCGATTACTTTAACCACAGACATTGTTCACTTTACTCTGCCTTCTCGCACGAAAGTGTAGTCTACAAAATGCCTGCAGATGTTACAGAAGGCTAGATCGTATCACACAGTACTTTCTTTATAACAGTTGAATAAGATCAGTTCACCTCAAAATCTAGTAATAAAATATTGATGAGTAAATATAAACCAAAGAAATTAAAGATGTGTGATTACTGGCACCACCAAGTGGTGACTGCAAAAGAGAAAATCTCTGAGTGAGGGGAGTCGGTGAACGTCCTCCTGCAAACCAGTGTTTCTGTCACACATGCTGTAAGTTAAATAAGCAGCGGTTCAGCCGGATAAATAGACAATAACATGGTGGTCCAGATTCATGAAGGCCAAACATACTGATCCATAGCTCTTTGTGGCAGAGGTTGTGAGATAATTTGAACAGCATCTTGACAACATATCTAGAGTCAGCACAGTTTCACATTTCCTCTGAGGCTTCCTCTATAAACTACGACAACCCACAAAGTTGCCAAACACAGTATACCATGAAAAGCAGGAAGACATGTAGCTAAACAAGCAGGATGAGTACACATTTGATCACAGCGCTGCTCACAGCATCAATCTACACCACATGCTACATAAGAAACCCACAGCTCACGTAATTGAACGCAGCTTCTTTCATACTGTTGCTGCAGGTCTGTGGAAATGTTCTTTATCTGAACTTAAATAAAGCCAAACTGAATAAACCGAATGCTACAGGAAAGAGATGCTGTTTCTCAGAAAAGGCTTTAAATAGGCTGGGAGGAAACTTTATTAATTGGTTGGTTATTTACCACTTTATATAACAGATCTGGTGGTATTATATATTCTGTTATTGTCATCAAATCTAAAGCATGATATAACTACTTTTTCTGTACCACAGACCTCCATTGTTGTCCCAACACGATTTAAAACACATCATTGAGAAACTTTGGTATGTTTCTTCATAATGATGACAGCCACCATAGTTCATACATCCTGCTGCCATAAAGACTCAAAAGTGTTCAGAACGTGTATTAATCCACTAGTTCCCTACAAATGTACTATTTCCTCCTGTCTGATAAACACTTGCTAAAGTGCCCAGCTGTTTTAATTAAAGTTTATACTTGTGACTCGATTTTAAAGATTTTTGACTTCAGCAAAAACAAACAGGCTTCGGGCTGAGAGCCACAGACAGCAGAGAGAAGTCAGAAAGTACCGAGAGAGAAACTATGATTTGTTTATTTGTGGGAGTTTTTTTTTTTTTTTTTTTCAATACAAATAAAGAATAACACCAACTCTATCTTTTAAACCGGTAACCTCAGCATCATCTTACAGGAAAACATCCTACATATGCAATAAAATTATTAGACAAAGAAATCAGTTTCAACATAAGCAGCCGATAATGTGCGCATGAAGGTTTTACTACAGGCTTCAATATATTTTCCTTTATTAGTATCATTATATCCTCAGATGAATAATATTACAAGCAGCCAATAAATGGTAATGTGAGTATCCTCAGTGTACTGTTGTACTTAGTTTTCATGGGCGGCACATTTCCTGTTAGCAGCAGTTATGAATGTTTTTCCATAATTGCAGCTGTGGACCTTATACTCTGCAGAGGGTCTCATGATGATTTTTACACTCCGGCCGGAATCAAGTCATTATAGTCATCGCACAGTCAATTAACTTCCATTCTCTGCCCCGTCGTGTCCTTTAAACCACTTGAACCTCATGAGCAGGGCATAACACATTGAGATCCATGGATTATATGAATGGAGTGGCTGTCGGGCTCAGACACTGGAGGCAATGAGGATGAAATAGGCTCCACCTGCTTGAAGTTAATGGGGATGGATTGTGTCCGGGGTGATGTAGAGCCACATTTACTGGAGGCTGCAGCCGGGGCGAGGACCTGAACTGTGAGACTGCTGAACTGCAGCAGCACAGAGAGACTGATTCCCGCTCTCCCAACAGGCTATTACACATGTGACCGGAGCAGAGGTGGCCAGGAAAGTAAGGACCAGGATTCAATGGTGCAGAGGTTGCAGTAATTAGACTTGACCATGCTGCTGCTCATCCATTATTCCTGGTCCCACTGTTGCTCATTTGGAATAGCTAGAGCAATGCCCTGCTCCCACTTAGTATTGTGTGTGCCCGTGAGTGTGTGTGTGTTCCTGCATGCATACAATGCCTGAGTGGCTCTTTTTAAAAGTTCAGAGAAGAGCATGTAGAGTTTTAGCCCGATAACTAACTACTGTAATTTGACCAGAGGGTGAAAGTAGGTGACTTCTCCAGTTTCTGCAGAGTTTTCTGAAGCTGTAACTCATGTTGGTGTGTACTGACCCATGTACATACACACATTTGAGGAAAATTATGTTGCTTTTGAATGCAGTAATAATGGATTCATATGGATTTTTTTTTTTTCATGCACTCAAACACCAGGGGCAGAAACTGTACAAGCTGCTGGCCTGACCATTGGGAGCAACTGGGCAGGAGGAGCTGGTGACTGAAACACTAATCCTATAATTACATTTATTTTGTTTTGTTTTGTTTTGTTGTAATTTGTTTTAACAATTTTGTTGTGTTTAATATCGTTTAAGAATTACACCAGAGGTTTACAAAATGGGTGCTGTGTACAGTTTGTTCGTGAACTTGATACTACCAGATGACCAGTACTGATGTGATGAAATGTACTTAAATCAAGGGAATGCATTATTATTCTTTCATTTTTTCCATCTCACTTCCATTCACATGGAAAGAGCAATGTAGAACTAATCTGGCAGCTCTGTTCTGTGCAACTTTTATTAGATGTTTTTCATCAGTACTTGTCCAGATGACTGAACAGTGCTCCAAGTGTGACATAACAAGTGACCAAACAACATCAGTCATAGCAGAGGGTGGCACATATACAGAACATTTCCTTCATGTAGTGATGCCTTTTCCCATACTGGAGAAAATGTAATCAATCTGATCAGACCATGACAGTAAGTTATCCAATTTAACACCAGTAATTTGGTTTTACTGACCTGCTAAAATGATGTCTACAGACAAGTCGAGGGCAGTGGTGTTAGCGAGAACATTTCTACTGTCATGTAGTTTTGGCGACGTTCAGTACAAACACAAAAAACAAAGCTGAGTCATCGGCACACATAACTACGTCAGCTTTGTTAACAACAAATGTTAAATCATTTATAAAAATTGATAAGTGGCCCCAAGCAACTCCCCTGTGGAACACCACAACATTTTTATTTACTGTCAGAAAAAGTGCTAGACTCATAACGTCTGAGTTTGGTCGTCAGTGTACTGCAGTCACGGAAATCAAAACCAGTAAGATCTAAGAGCACAGCCCAACCTGTCATCCATACACACTAACCATTGATCAGTCATGTGTGCTCATGCAGTGCTAGTGGAGTGCCTGGGTCTGTAATCACGCACTGCTGATGTAAGTAGTCCACTTCTACTAAACTACTTAAAGGTTTGATTAAAAATGATCTCCTGAAGTAGCCTCCTCAGCACAGGAAGAGTACTAAAAGGTCACCTGTTGGAGGCAGTAAAACCTGCTCTCCCATTGAGGTTTGACTTTAGACTTCACGGAGCTCTGGAGAGGTTCCACTGAGTAAGCGTCTATTAAAAACAGAACATATTGTTGTGGGTAGCAGCTTCGTCTCTTGGGTTCTTATAAAAAAAAGTATTTTGTTTATTCAGTTAAACATGTATTTATATACATTAGTGTATGTCAGTTATATTTTTCGGTCTAAATGTAGCCTTCTCCACACTGCCAGGAATAACATTCTGCTGAGGACCTACTGACTGTTGAGTTTCTTTTGGCCTTAAAGGAGTCAAATTTAAATATTTTCAGTATCAAAATACTTGAATCAGTCTGTTGAATATCCACAGCATATTTTTCCCCACAGTGTAACTCTCCCCAGGTTGCTAAAACACCCAAATTCCCAGAATAAATAAAAAGTACATGACCTCAATGTGTCCTCAGTATTAACTACAGCCCTGTATGACAGCTGGCAGCAAAGCCAGCTACTCTGTAAATGCAAAATCAAACCAGAAGAGCAGTGGAAAAAAGTAAAATGAGAACCAGACAAATGTCTCATTTTTTGGCTCCTAAACACGATTCAGAAGACTGCAGATGCTTTGTAACTTTCAGTGAATTTATAAGTGCAGAACAGTGTTTACTTGTTTTAACAGAAAACATGCTGATGGTATCAGTGTCTCTCGCCACAGGCACATGGAGCCGAGATGAGAGCTGTGCAGCTGTTTGCCAGGTGCACCACATCAATGGGAAATTAATGCACGTGGTACGGTTCTTGGAAGAATGAGCGGTTGGAGTTTTTGTAGCATAGATGCATGTTTAATACAGAATAATCAGGAAATCCTATCAAGATGTTTTTGTGAACTTGTGGGTGGTTTTGAGTCTGATCTTTATCGATTTCAGATGGTAAATCTCAATAACAAGATTCTGCATTAGCACATTAGCACATGATGAGTCTTTCTCTTGAGACAAACCTACAACCAACTATAGGATTCAGGTCAATAATAAGAAATTTATTTCAAGATAAGACAACAAATAATTGTGTCATTTTGTTGAATTGAAGAGGAGATCCCATAAATTCTTTCATGCACTTTATGTCATGGTTAGAGATCAGCTGTGACCAGCTGCTGAAACATTAACATTAACATGAAGTGCACGTAGTCACAAATGTACAGCGACCCAGAGCATCAGATGTTATTAAGGTTGGATCAAAAATCTGACATTGGTTTAAACTTTGGTTTGTCTCTTGGCGTTAAAGTTCTGTCTTACAGTTTTAATTGATAAAGCTTATATATCATCCTCCATCTGATTAATCATGTACAGAGTGTCGCCCCTTTTTACCCTTTTTACTCCACAGATTTTCTTGATAAATTAGCAACATGTGGATGTGCATCCCTTACAGTCACAGACAGCCACCAGCAGGTGCTCAGTATCATTTCTGGTGATGGTCTGCCAGGTGTGCTGCAGCCATCTTCATTTCAGGATGAACTGTAAGAACTCTGCTGATCCTCCACTACTCATCTAGCACCATCATCAGCTCAAACATTTCAGTCAAATTCTTAGGTTTATGATTAGATATCTGCAGAACTGATGTCATTCCCATAAGCCTCAGCTTTATTTTGTGAAATTGCAAATGTTAGCATGCTAATAGGTTGAAAGAAAGATGATTAGCATGGCAAACATGCCTGTTTCACCCTGATGTTAGCATTTAGCTTAAAGTACAGCCTTATAGAGCAGCTAGCATGGCTGTAGACTCTTGGTCTTATGGTGTTTGCAGACCAAATGCAAAGTGAATTTTTGTGATACTCGCATTAGCTTGACTGCAAAATCATTTGCGTGTTTACTCTCCCTGAACAGCCACAATAACTGTACATTAGCCCTAAGCTAGCGCATCTTAATTTAATCTTAATTTGCATTGACTTTGTATGCTTGCGTCTTTTTTGGTCTGAACCCACCTTAAGTCTTGTTATATGTAACAGCTAATAGAAATTTGAATCACATCTTCAGTATGTGTGGGTCTTTAATGGATGCACAATGGGCATTTATATCAACCTACAAGACAGTAAACACCTCCATATTACCATTAATAGCTTGCATTATTGCCTTGAATCAACCTGAATAAGACGTGGGCTGCTGATGATTTGAATGTGCCTTCTGAGTGGGGAGAAGCGCAGCTCCAAGCCTGCTAACGACCAGCGTGCTAGCTCTCAGCTCATTAGCCCTGGCTCCTCTCACTCAGACACACATCTTCCTGAGACTCCACACCACAGCGGGGGGAATGACTGGGATAAATAAGGAATAATCAAGGAATCGTTCTGGCTGCGAGTTGACCTGAATATGGGGCTCCTTGCCATCACTGAGGCTC
This sequence comes from Chaetodon auriga, assembly GCF_051107435.1. Taxonomy (NCBI): domain Eukaryota; kingdom Metazoa; phylum Chordata; class Actinopteri; order Chaetodontiformes; family Chaetodontidae; genus Chaetodon; species Chaetodon auriga. The sequence goes on along the minus strand of NC_135082.1, from coordinate 21,226,022 downwards.
TGCTGACACACTGCTACCATTATAATGAATGGAGCAGTGTATGGACAGGACTGAGAGAGAATACAGTGCAATCACACTAATGCTCGGGGAGGAGGAGGACACTCTTTTGTGGTTGGGTTCATAGAGAGGCTTGTTTCAGTACAACTTTTGCATGCTGTGACATCTACCCACAGTCTATATCTGGAGCAGCATCATTTGCAAGACAAACAATTGAATTTTGGTTTTTATAAACCGATGAATAAAACAGTCAGCGAGCAGGCGGTTGTGGTTGATTGCAGTAGGACCGGTTCTCAAAAATAACACAGCCCCCGCCAAACATTCACACTCATGGCAGACTTTTTGTTTCTATGCAGCTAAGATGAAAGACATCCGAGAAACCAACCAGATGAGAGAAACAAAGAACAATGACAACGTCGGGGGGAGACAGCCAGAACGTTCAGTGTGACCCTTCAAGCTGCAGCACACAAACCAGGCAAAGCAAACAAACACTTTTCACCCTTCAAGGTGTAATTGCAATGAATAATTTGCTGATTAATTACAGTCAGTCAAACGGCAAATGAGTGCAGAGACTTCACTGAAAGTGTTGTGGTGTGGCTGATCTTCACTCGTATGCCTCCTCTGCTAATAAAAAAATGTCACATTGTCACAGACTTACTTTCAAGCTGATGGGCCATGGCTCTTCACAAAGTTCACAAAGCCATGACACATTGCTGCAGTATCAGATCAGGTATCTTCCTCAATGAGGATAATATTTCATGTACAGGACATTCGTTTTCTAGTCAACTTCAGCTGTGAGCCACCGACGGTCTTTGTCCATCCATCATCTCCTGACCTTCAGCACGGTGCCCTGACGGCTGCCCGGGGCACAGGGAGAGTGACTAATGTCGTCTCAGCCGCCACCTCCCCTCACCAAAGGCCCCTGATATCCGTCCAGTATTATCCGACCCTGGCGTCTACAGATTTCTATCACTGCTCCCAGCTTTAATTATTCACGCTGCTGAATCACACTCACCAGAGAGATAGCCAGACCGGCCAGACTGCCTGCTCTCCCTCCTCTCTCTGATCTTATCTATCTGGCTGTATGACACTATCTCTTCCTTCTCTTATAGACTGTAGATTAGAAAAGACGACTGCTGGGCTCACCAGTGAGCAAGTACACAATTAATAAAGCATACAGACTATAACCAAGCCAAAGGAAGAGTTATTGTGGTTTCACTTGCGAACAGCGGTGTAAGCGTGGTTGCGGAAGCGGACGATGAAGTCAATTTGTTCAGTCAGTTTTTCATTCTTTACATAACACGTGCAACACTATGAATGCCTTTAATGCGAGTTGTATGAAAGTGTGCACAGTTTCTCCATATTTGAACAATTATCAAGTCCTGATCTGCTCCATGAGGGCTGGTTTTCATCCACTACATACGTGCACTACCTGAACTTTTAGGTGTTGGTGTTAACTGCCTTGATGGATGAGATACATCACTTTTAAAGCTGCTTTGCTTGTTATCTCGTGAAGAACAGCAGGAGCAAATATCAGTTGAGTTTTTATTAAAACAAAATCAGGACTGGTTTGTTAACTGCATGTCATGCATGTTAGCACTGGCAGCATGTTAGCATTCTGATGTTTGCACTATGGCTTTGAACACAATACGAACATGCTGATGTTCAGCAGGTGTAATGTTTACCATGTGCACCTTCTTAGTGTAGCTTGATAATATGCTAACATTTGCAAATTAGCTGAGCTGGATATGTTGTTTGTTTTGCAGGTGTTTGATCCTATTTAGTGAACCAAAGTATTGGAAAAAATAAAAAATTTGACCTGATGATGGCATTAGAGGAAAAGTCAGAAGATGAAGTTAATTCAGCTTCTGTACCAAAGTACAGACAATCTGTTCAACAGTTGGTGAGACATTTCACTCAAACCACAACACATTCTCACTCTACACACGTCTCATATAGACGCTTGGTCAGGACCACTTGGCGTCACTTTTTAAGACCCTGGGTACCCTTTAGCATTATTCTTCAATATGCAAGGCAACACAGACAAGCAATAAATATACAATGTCCAGTTCGCAATGTTTGGTTCGACTTCAACATAAAGCTTGGTGAGAACAATAACAAACACGTTTCTAACGTTGTGACAGTCCAACCTTTCTTTAGATTTAGACACAACACTACTGGGTTAGGTTTAGGAAAACATTGTGATTTGGCTTAAAACAAGCACGTTCAGTTACGTATGAAAAAATACATTAGCTATTACCAAACACATAACTGGTTCCCCCAGAGTGTGAGACCCAATTTTCATGTGGCTCTGTTGAGACAAAAATGTCCACTCCTTAAATAACTGTAGTTATCCAACAGTCAAGAAGTATTTAAAGGACAATTTGTGAAAGTTTGCTAATTCTTTCAAACACAGTTACCATTACTTTGTGGTTATTCTGCATACAGATGGGCCTCCTGACACTGACTATCTCTGCAGCTGTTCAATAATCTTAAGCTTGATGTGGTTTATCATTCACATTCATGATCGCGTGCATCCTTCCTGTGGCGCCCAGAATTCAACGTCATGACTTTAACTTCAGTGAGTGAGTGCATGAAGGACTTGGGTTATATTAACCTATGAAAATCCTGAAATGTGCACACACCTCACCCATATTCAACCTCTGTGTTCCTCACCCCCCAGGCTGGGACTCTGGATCTTATTTCTTAGTGACAGGTCCGGGACAGAGGAGGGGAGGACGGCTCAGTTTTTGGCTGCTGGGAGGAGGACGGGGGTGGGGGGGGGTTGAGGACACAGGATGAACTGCCAGATTGACAGGCCGATGGGGCTGTCGCTGGGGGCCAAGGTGTAGAGATGTTCGGGGAGTTGGCGTTTGCGGCTCAAAAGATAAGCATCAGTGAGAATATGAGAGGCTAGATGGTAATCTTTCACAGGAAGTCAGGCTATACCATTGCAGAAGAAACCACAGGAGAGAGGCTGACCTTGTGCGCCTGTGCTCAGCTGCATCGCTTTTTGGAGGAGGCCAGTCCCCCAACCCACTGCAGACAGGGAGATACTCTGTCATAGTACTGCTCTGTTTAAAATCAGACGTCTGGAGTTTATGCTGGTCGCAGCCAAGTCATCTAAAACTTTTCTATGACTGCCAGTTTTGTACCACAGCACCATGGCAGCGTGAATAACCATCATTTGAACTCAATCTATAGTTTGCTTCACTGCTGTAGATTATAGTTTTAGCTAGAATCTAAAGCTTTATTAAAATAATGAGCTAAAAGAGGCTAAAAGGTTGCACAGAGCTGAGGGGATCTGCAGTGTCAGGTGAATTTTCTGTTTGGATTTGTCTCTATGAACATTTGACCCATTGTTAATATAAAATATTGATCAAAGCAGCTTTTAGAGCCTCATTAGAGTCCACAAATGTCTAAAACTAACTACAGTTTATTACAGCTTGGGTTTTGTTTCATTGCACTGCCATCTGTTCTGTTGGTTATGATAGTTTAGGACTCATTAAGTTAATTGCTGAGATCTTGGCATGTGGTGACACTAGAAACAGGTCAGATGGGTCAAGAAACATACAGGTTGAACTTATTTTAAAGAAGAACACTTAAACCATCTGGTGTTTAAACATCTTTCTCACACTTTGGTTCACCAACCAACTTCCTGGTTCAACATTGACCTACAGTGCTCACCACAGCTGTGGTTCTGTATGTGCTGAAGGATTGTTAGCAGCGGTACAGATGCGCTCACTTTTAAGATGAAGTAGTAACGAATATGGTTAAAGTGTGGTCTTGTTTACAGTATGTACATCGTCATGTTATCATGACTGATCCATTGCTTGGAGCTACAAAAAGCAACCCAAATGTTGGGTATTATGTAATAGATATATTAATTAAGTACAACGGAGAAAACTTTGGCTCAAAAGTTCTTTTCTCTTAACGTTAGAAAGTAACCTTAAGTACCTGTGCTGAGTATCGCATGCATTGTTTGAGGTCACAGATTTTCACAGTTATAGCTGGAGGCTTAAAAGCAGAATATCACCCATTTAATTTCCTGTAGCAGCAGGAAGGTTTTAAATAAGAATGAGTAATGCTCACCTCCATATGTCTAACTACTGTCAGTGCACCCTGTTCTCAGGCCAGCTTCACGACCGAAGCCGAAAATACATTTTCTACCTCATTTGAGCTGTTATATAACTACTATTAATAGCTTGAGTTTAACGCGTCCCATTGTCTGAATTTTGGTTTACCATCATGACGATATTAATCCATGTTGTAACTGGACATTTATTCAGTGGATTCGGGCACTAACTGGCAGTGGACTCTTCATTAAGTGTTTACGCTCCAAGATGAAAATATTACTCCAAAGTGAAATATCACTTTGAAAGGTTAGCCTTGAATAAAATATTGTCACAAATCGGAATTTGGCTTCACCTTCCTGTTTGATGTAATACTGAAGCCAGATGATGATCTAATGAAAAAACTAAATGTCACCCTGCTTCCTTTTGCAGTTGGCAGAGCAGGTGTTGAAATGTCACCATGTTCCTGCTCAAATTAGGAGAAATACCTGTACCACTGGCAGATTCATTTGACCCTGATTTACTGAGCAAATGTTCTCACTCTGGTTTTCAGAAATAGCGCAGGAGCTTGCACCTTTAAATTTTGCAATGCTGTTGCATGTAAATAGTCTCTCGCAAACAGCACATCGTCAACCCTACATGACAAAAGCGAACATAGGAAGCAGAGAGGCTGATGAATAGGAGAAGTTCAATTTAAAAAAACAAAATACACAAATCACAAACAGCGTTTCCACAAAAATGTTTTGTGCAGTGAAACCAGAACACTGACGCCAAGCAGAAGCCCTACAAAAACAAACCTTTTACTGTCTCAAACAAAAGTGAAGACCTCAAGTTATAGGCCAGTTATTCACCACACAGGAAGTCATTTTGGGTTAGTGCAGTGGGCTGCTTAACTCCGACAGTCAGACTTGAAGCAGCCCAGGTGTTTTCATACTTCTTGGCAGGGAAAGAAAAACGGCAGACTATTTTTGTAACCAAATACATGCAACCAAAGAGGCAGAAATTGCTGGACACCCACTGATGCAGGTGTGCTTGTTGTCCGAGTCTCCTGAAAAGGTAAGTAACCGCTCGTTCTCAACCTTTAACTCTGGGGGGGAGTGTGTAGACAAGTCTGCTGTAAAAATAGATGGAAATGAGAAGTAAGAAGACACAAGCTTTGAAAGGCAGTATTTTCAGCCAGAGTTGAGTGTCGGGTTTGATTCAAATCCGAGAACAAAGTGTACAGTTGCTCGTAGATTTTAGATTTATTGTAAAATGCGATGTACAGCCATCTAATCTTCAGTGGGAATGGGGTGTGTGAATTAGGAGGGGAGTTTTTCAAAACAAAATGGAAAAAATCAGGCTGATTTTGCAACAAAAGGAGCAAAACTAACCTCTATAGTAGCACATAATACTTAAAGTCGCTCTTTTTGTTAGTAGTATTAGAAGCATTACAACTAAATTAGAACTAAACTAATTTAATATAAGATGCACAAATACATTTGGTACCGGATTTAAAATAGGTGTCTCCACACTTATTGACTGTGACAAAACCCACCAGCAGAGGACTAATTTAACACATAATTATCAACACCAACAAGCTGACAATCAACAATAGTGAATAACATGTTATGATCCTAATATCTGCGGTAGTTCCTTGTTTGATGACTGTAGATATCGTTTCTGTCCTCAGTCCGAGCTCTTTCCCGCTCTCTGCTCTTGATACTTTCTTGATGCCCGTAACAAAGTCAGGTCACAAATCCTTAAATAGTCTGGTGGTTTAAGTTGCCACAAATCCTCTGCACCCAATTCCAATGGGGCAGAAGTTTATTTTCCAGACTACCCGCTCAACCTCAGATGCTAGCTCCATGTATCTAATCTCTTTCCTTTTCATACGTCTCATCCAACACCACTTCCCATGGCCCAGCAAAGCTCTGCAAAGTAGACAGACGGCCCCGCCGAGTGTTGGACCGCGGTGCCAAATCCAATACTGAGTCTGATTCTCCATTTGGGGACTGTCAGTTGGTAGCCTGTAATGTCTCCTGGCATTTTCACTATCCCTGGGCCTTGCTTAAATGTCCTCACTTCTATTTTGGGTCGGTTTCCTTCCTGCTTCCTGTTATGTTTTCCCTCACAGCCAAATGGATTCAAAGATAAAAACCTGTCAATCAAAGAGTGATTGATTGGCTCTGACCCCGTGTTTCTCTTCCTCTTCTTGCCTCTTTCCCTGGAAATGAGATTTTAAAATTGATATTATTTCTTAATAACCTCAAATGTGACACCAATAGAAGATATGGGATAAATATCCATGTATCCGTCTCAGTGTAGGGAGCTTATATTAAAGTCAAAGTCTGGCGGTCCACTTTTGGACATTCACTTGCTTTGTTGTCAGACCTGATTTCTCTTCATTTGATCTGGAGCTTTTAGCAAAGCAGGACTGAACTGAGTTTCCAAACGTCACCTGAAAATCAAAATCACTCCCAGCTCTGTGATATTCCTGACACTGTGGACCACTAAAAGTCTGGCACTTCATTTGCATTATCCAAAAATAACACTCATATTTCTGTGCTTTGACACAGCTCTGGAAGCTGCTTTCACACTTTTGTGGACTGTTAGACGCTGTTTGGATCTGCAGGCGTTGATAATAGACAAAACAGGACTTTTATGGGGTCACAATCATTTGACTGCTCCCCCTACGCACAGAGAGGTTATCTGAGATGAATACTGGGACTCTGAGTGCAACATTTCATGCTTTTTTCCTTATTTCTGAATACAATCCTGATTAAAGAAAGTGGGGCGCTGAGTAAAACATAATAAAACAGAATGTGATCATTTGCTAATCCTTTTTGACATATACTCAATTGAAAACAGTACAAAGACAGTGATTACATTTACATACACAAAATATAGATTTTTTTGCCTTTATTCTGCCCTTACTAAGATGTTTACATGGCTAATGAAAATCAATTTTCCACTAATGCTTCTGTTTACCTGCAGCCGTGCATACACAGCCGCCCTCTCTCATTTCTTTAGCCACCGTCTTGGAAAGGTCAACGCTACGATATTTGTGCATGCCCAAAAACCTGTTCGTCCAAGTCTTTCATAATGCTTAAATGTAGGTGTGTTTCTCCTTGCAACCAGAAATGTGGCCTTTTCTTTTGTGCATGCATCTCTACTCCAGCCGAGTTGGCTAGTTGGTCAAGAGGCCGTGTGTCTCGAACTGCAGTAAAAGCCCAGACTGAGACGCACATTCTGAATGCCCTGTATACGTGTCCAAAGAACGCTCCTAAAATCCCAATAATATCAGTATATCACATGTCTTAATCAGGAAATGCTCCATTCAGAATAAGGCTTAATTTTAAAAATCCAACCAGAATATTCTGTTTACGTGACCCGCATGAAATTTGGAATATTCAGAATATTATTGCGCATGTAAACGTACTCAAGTTGGGACAGGAGCAACTACAGACTGGGAAAGTTGTGGAATGCTCCTAAAACACCTGTTTGGAACATTCCACAGGTAAACAGGCTCATAACAGGTGATAGTATCATGATTGGGTATTCACAAGCGAATATGACTACATTCTGGTTGTATTTATGTTTTACACAGCGTCTCAAATTTATTTGGAATAAGACTGGTATTATTAGCATTATCAGTTCAATTAATTAATTTTCTCCAAAGTTGTGAAAGCAAGACCTTCATGTGAAGTTAAATAAGTGACTGAAGTTGGCAGTGAGGACTGAGAAGCAGTTCATATAGAGACATAAATATAATCACACTGATTGACTAATACCAATCAAGAGAGTATTTTAAAAACATGTTTCACAGTAAATTCAGATATGGTTTCTTTCCACTGAATGTTAGAAAAGTGTCTCAGATAAACAGGAGCCCAGTGGGACAGTGAGGGGCCACAAACAGCTCGGTTTGGCCGCATATAAAGACACCATTCTTCTGCATGTTTAACTGTTGACGAAGAAAAGAACAAGGGCAAAATTGTGTTGGAAGGCCAAATTCTTTAGCAGAGCACCAAACTAATGATGTTTTTCATTTTTGCTTCACTCCCCCGTTAGCAGCGGACAGAGGGAACAGCCATGAGTCTGCTGTGATAATGGTGAGTTATAGCGTCCGTATCCACAGTGTTTCCCCGATGGTTTCACATGAATGTTCCCAGGGGGCACTTTAGGAGTCTGCAGCCCCCTGTGTAATTACCTGTTAGCACAGAAATGAGTAAAGAGCGAGACTCTGCTCTGTCATTGTTAGCGCCCAGCAAGAACAACACAGAGCACACCAGCACTACTCGCTGTGTTTTTACTGTAATTTACGACTGTTGTTTGTGGTTGCATTAATGTTCCTTTTGGAGGTAAATTCTGAAATATATTCCAGTTTATTTAGTCTTACTGATTAATCCAATAATAGCCTGTCAAATTTGCTAAAGCTAAAGATATAGCTCATTCATAATATTTTAATGCTACTTGAAAGCATCTATTATAGGTCAAAAACTTGTAAAATCAGGAAACAGCAGTCATGTGTTAAGAAAATTACAATCATAGTTTTCCACTTCACTTAATTGTTTCGTGGTTATGAAGATTAGGTGCTTAATAGCAGTGAAATAGCACTGATGACGTTAGTGAAACACTCTTGATATGCACACTGTGTAACAGGCTGTTAGTTGGAGTGTTTTAGGGAAATCTGACATTGCAATCTAGAACAGCACAATGCAGCAAAGTGCAGTGGCGCAAGGTGGAAAGTGCTTTCTTTCATATCAGTTGTCCAGGTTTTGGCTTGCAGTAATGCACAGTCTGCACAGAGTTAAAAAACCAAACAAACAAAAAACAACGTTTCTCGTCCAGTAACCGTCGTCCTCTGTTAGGATGATGACAGCCTTCCCTTTTGGCTGATTCAAACATTATGAAGACTACAGTTGTGTGCCTTCTCTGTCTGCAGGCTCTAAAACAGAGAGCTGAGCGCTCAGGTCAAAGGCTGAGAGATGTCTTCATTAAACCGTTAAATCTTCAACAGTGTAACGGGCAGGAAGTTGTCCTGGCTGGCAGGTTTATTCACCTGAATGTCATTAGTGTCAACACAATTAGCAGAAGATCACAGAATTGTTACACATTGTACTATAACTGTTAAGCATTACAAAAATGTTTTAAAAAATAATATATATAAATATATAAAATAATATTTTATATTGAGGTAAACATATTCACCATTAACTAGTTGTTTATTAGCATGCACATTAGCAGCATACTGGCTCTTTATTAGTCATTATAAAACACTTATTCTGCATGACCATAATACACAACTACTAGGCAATTAACTAAAAGTTTTCCTTCAATAACTTCCAAATTATCGCTTTTGATAATAAGGAAACAAGTTGAGAATGAATTATGATCTTAACCTGACCCTAAACCTTAACAACCCTAACCCCAAGAATAATGACCAGTGTATAAAGACTAATACACGAGTAATATGTTACTAATATGTATGCAATAAGAAAGGACTTAATGATGAATATGTGACCTAAAAAAATCTATCACAGTAAACACTATGCCGGTGTAAAGTAATTTTACTTGTATTTACTCCAGAGACCTGTTGTTCAGCTCTACCATGAGTCAGTCTTCTTCAGCCACCTCTATTATATAATATAATCCAATATTTTTTCCACTATTAATATCTGTAATAAGAATAATTAGATAAGTGGTTGAACTACATGAACTAGATAAATATGAAGGCACATGTGTGGTTATTGCGTGAGCCACTGTCTTTCAAAATAGACCCTCGGAGTTCATCATTACGCCTTAGGCAAAATATTCATGGTGTTGCATGAATGCCTGGTGGTGACTCTGCACCTGCTGGACAAAAACATCAATTTCCTCCCAGGAAAAGCCAATCTGGACTCTGCTCTTCTCTACAAAAGAGCCATTTCTAATGTGGAGCGCACAGCTTTTAAATTGGATGAGAGAAGCTGGTTTGATTGGCCATGACTGACGCACCCGCTGATCATGTATTCATCCTAATTTCACCCTTTGTCCCAGCTTTGTCCACAGGTGCATGAAAACACACAGTGACAATGCACTTTGCATCATGTGCCCTTTATTCACAGCAATACTGAATATTTAACACTGTAACACCGTATCACAGACTGTCACTTTTTTCTATATATGGCTGACTGACGTGCGCGTCTCAGTGTCTGCATGACTGTAAAGAGTGAAGTTTTAAAAAGGAAATCCCTCGGAGACAAGTGCGAGGTTATGTTGCAACACCTCCTGGTAGCTTCCTGTGCTTCTCACTGCTGAATATGCGTCTACTCAGAATAGATTTTTACATGTTGGTGAACATAAAAAGCAAGAAGCAGCAAGACTCAAGTGATCGCAGTCAGTTTATACAGAATGTGATTGGTATCAAAAGGCATCTTTCTTGTCTTAGTGAGGCTGTTTCTCAGTTTTCCATCTGTCTTATTTATAAGAGCTGAGTGTGAAAAGAGATGATTTTTTTTTTTTTTTTTTTACATGTTGTAGGATTGTATTTTTCATTGTTTAAATGTGGTGTAATGGTTTTGATTAAGTCAGACATCCAAACAGAAATATGTCTGAGCTTTGTGAAGTTTGTCTATTAGTTTCTCCCGTTTGAAGAAACTTTAATTTCCTCCCCACAGCATCGCAGCAGGACAGACAGGAACAGAAATCAAAGATGCCTTAACTACAACGACGTCGCGGAGTCTGAGTACGACGTGGTGGATGACCAGGAGGAAGTGCTCAACGTGCGCATTCTTCCTGCGAGGCCCCTAAATGATGAGAGGGAGTACGCAGGTAGAGAAAACAACGACTTACATTTCACTCTGGGTTTAGTTTCATTTAGGTTGGTTTTGTTTCTGTTTTGTGGTTTGATTAGATTTTGAAAATGAATTTATGTTGACTTTTCAAAGTGTTTTCAAATTTAGTTAATTTTTTAAGGCACTGGTACCCCTTCAGCATCAGTTTTCACAGTGCAGCGCTCCACCGTCAAGTTAGCAATGATAATTTACAACATCTGATTAGCAACACATGGTTAGACTCTCAAAATAGAGCTGGTTGAGAACAATAACATGAGGTTAATATTGCGAAACTGTGGCACTTTGGTTAGATTTACTACTGGGTTAGGTTTAGGAAAAGGTCATGTTTGGTGCAAAATAAATATGTTACTTTTGTACATTATATTACGTTACTTCACTTAGAAAAGAAATCAGCCTTCACATTTGGTTTCACATGAACCTTCCTGTGATAAATCCATCCCACCACCACAACCTCCTCTTGACTGCTCATGTGACGTGTTGAGAGTGAGAACAGCTCTATAAACGTCTGTACAACCACCCTGCCCTGTGAAAAATTATGCTGAAGGGGAACCCAGTGCCCTAAAAAGTGACGGCAAGTAGTCCTGACCAAGAGCCCATATGTGATGGATTGGGGGTGAGAACCAACAACAAAACATAAAACTCTTGTTCTCTCAGTGGGCTGAGACTTAATGCACTGACCCAAACTATTTAAAGACTCAGGTGCGAGGATCACACAAAAGTCCAAGCGTTCAAAAACTTCATCAGCTTGAGGTAGAAGCAGAACAAAAGGACAAGCCAGGCAAAAACCAAAAACACGAGGTGGAGATAAAAACGCAAACAAGCTACAACACGAGATCAGAGGCCGGCACTCCAGTCTACTGGAGACAAAGACAACCTGGATAGCCAGGGTTTTAAATACTGGGGAACTGATAGGCTGATTGAGAACAGCTGGTAAGCAAAACTGATGGGAAACGGAACAAAGACAGGAAGTAAATACACAGAAATGCATGAGGAGGCTGCTACAAAATAAATCAGGAATTGCTATTAACAAGAGTCCATGCATGACGTCACGCTTAGACTGAGTGATTCTGTCCATCCGTGGGTGTGAATCTGACCTCTGATGTTTGTCACCACCTGTCTTACTCTTATTATTTGTGTCCTTCTTCTCTTGTTCTTAAATGTATGACAAATAGCACATGTACAATTCATAACCAGACAAAAATAACCTTTATCTAAAAACCAAAGAACTCTAGGTTACAAACTTGGCCAAACTTCAGCTTAAAGAAGTGTCTGCACAGTCGACACAGGGAGGGTGAGTGTGTTTCACTTTCCTACACAGAGAAGCTCTGGTGGACATAATTAGAATGAAGCTGAATGAATGCAGACCAAAAAAATAACAGCTCCACGGCAAACTGTGGTGAGAATGAAAGCAGTGTGGATCTGAGAGAGAGGGAGCTCACGCTGAGTGAGCATGATCTGCCAGTGGGTCTCCAGGGCCATCTGTTGGCTGAGTCAGACTGCGGGAGATTACAATTATCCAGGAGCCGAAGGGGGAGAGAGGGAAGCATGTAGTGTGAATGGACTCCCTTTACTCTCCTGCATGGATGTGGCCCACAGCCAGGGGCCTCACAGCTGCACGTCTACAACTTTATACTGAATGTGGCTTTTAAATTTGTTCACACTTGGAGTGTTCTCCCTCTGTAATCAATACAGTCTGCTGCTGCAGTGCACTGCTGGGACTGGCAACGACCGAGTTACAGGAAACCCAAAGGGTGTTTAAACTGTCAGCTACCACTGCAGCTACTGAAACTACTATCATTACTGTCACTCATTAGACTGTGAGCGTCACAACTTCTTTTTGCTTTCAAGACAGGGATCTTCCAAGGTCATCGTCGGCTCAGAGCCTTTCATCACTCTCCACTGTAAGATTTCTGTTTTGCTTCCTTTAAAGTTATGTCTTGTTTCAACTGAGCTACTGTAAATGTCTGCTTGGACTTTATGTGCTGTGTTCTGCCCTCCACTCCATCAGGGTAACTCCAACATCCTCCCTAGAGAAGCCCCAGTTACTGCAGGTAAAGTGTTAAAGCTCTCCATAATCTGATTATTGAGGTAATGCTATTCTGTGGAAGTAGTCAGTCCTGGAAGAAGTTGTTTAATTCAATACACTGCAGCTTTACTGGTACCTGTAGCTTATGGTATCTAAGATTAGCTAATATTAGCATTGGATAGATAGAGACGTCACTGAATCAGTTCACTGGCTCTGCAAAAGTTACACTGGGTGATTTAACCTGCATTATTTAAGATTTGGCTTTTAGTCTCTTTCAGCTCATTGTATTGGTTTCACAGCATGTTAACTGCATGGTTCAGTCTTTTCACCCTTCGTATGCAGCTGTTTTTAGAAAACAGTTCTGATAAATCCCCCCGCACATTGCAAGAAGCAGGCAGTTAAGTTAGCAGCTAGCTAATGAACCCAGTCAAGCATCCATATCTGCACACTTTTTGATGTAATACTTTTCCACAGCAGACGAATGCACAAGGTCTGAACGATGCATTTTAAATCATACACGCAAATGAGTTCTTTCCCTTTGGCTAATTGGTTCGGCTTAAAGTGACCTTGTCTAGACTGAGCACCAGAGTATAAATGCTGTTTGCCAAACATTTGAGTGTTTCCTGTAATATCACTTCTGCTGAATCTGTGATTGTTTCAACTAACCTTAAGTATACACTTAATAGAAATAAAAGCATTGTCCGGACTTAGATTGCACAAATAATGACATCCAAACAACAAGACTGCATCTCATACATAAAGAAAACTTTCACTGTTTGCTCTTAAACTGCCAACAGAACATTAGTCAAGGTCAGAAAATAAGGGCGCATCATAACTAAATATAAGGCTGATCATGAAAGACGTGTGCTGGTTTTTAGTCTGCTTTAGTTTAGCATCATCATCAATAAATGATTTGTTTACTTCCGGAATCAGTTAGCTAAGAAGAGCGTGTGGTGTCCTGTGCAGGGCTGAGCCAGATATACAGAACAATAAACGAGACAATATATACATGAAAAACAGCAGATCTTATATTAAATGAGTGGTGTTGTTGCTGTGGGCCGACATGATTTCTAACGGGTCAAGGCATCATCTCAAACAATGAGACCATTCATAATCAAAATTAAGACTTTGTAAAGACATTTTATGACCTTGGATTTTAAAAAATCTGATTTAAGACTCTTTTTCAGGAGCGCTAAAAGCTGAGTGGATGTTGGATTAAACATCTGTCAGGTGGCCAGAAACACTATTCCAAACGACTGCTGATACAACGTGTCTGCCTGATGTGAAAGTCGGCAGCTGTCTGCTAACGCTTCAGCCAAAACCATTTATAAGCCAGTGATATGTTGGCAACTCTGCATTGGTCTGCTTGCTTCCATTTCATTAATGCGGCTTCACAAGGAAGAAAAAATATTTTTTTAAGTTAAACCATGATGAGTATCTAATGGAAATCACCAAAATGCAGCTCCTGATCTTTACAGATTTAGGAGCATGTGACAGCTTAGTTCAGCTGGTGGTTTTCAGCTGTTATAAGTGTAAATTTTTTTCTGTACGTCAGTAAATTTACACTACATATAATTACTTTTGCGTATGTCTTTTTAAACACAGGGCCTGCTATAAATAGAGACCTGAAGCCAGGCAGAAGAAAGCTCAGATTAGGTAAGACAACTTTGCAGAATTAACTTTACTTCCTTTCACCATCGCGGCCAAATCTTCACCCGCTGCTCTTCCAGATAAGAGGTCCACACCTGTGCAGCCAGGAGCCCAGGTAAACACCTGCACTATGTACAGCTCGATGCATTGTTCACTGTTTTTGTGCTGATTGCAACTCATAAAATGGGCGATAATTTTTCTCTCTTTCTAATATCACAGCGCTCACACAGGTAATTTGCTCAGCTGCAACTACTTCAAGTTATGCATTGTTTACATAAGTTATGAATGGATTTACAGCTAAAGCGTGTGCTCTTACAGGAACTCTCCATCACCTCCACCATTCACCTTGGGGTTAGTGAATCAGTTGCCTGGGCTGACACTGCACGAGCCCTGCAGGAGAGAGTGAGTATGTTTTATCCTCTCACTCAGGAAGTAAGTGGGCAGACCATCACTTGTTCCAGCGAGTGTCTGCAGCTGTTGTTGTTTTATTTTGCTGTAGCTGAACTTGACCCTGTGTGACTCTCTCCTCTGTGAGTGGTGGAAAGTGAGAAGAGGCCCTCTTAGTTTACAGTCTGTACATGTAGCAGTGGCACCCTCTGCTGGTTAGATGGCAGAAAATGTTTGAGGCTGTCTTTGATAAAATACTGTGATTTCCTGTTTAATTGAAGCCCTTTTTTCATTTCAGTGAACAGAAAACAACCAAAAGAGTAAGTAGTCAAACATGCAGATTCAATTATAGAAACAATACGTCAGATTAGGTTTTCTTTTCTTTTTATTCTTGACAGCCTGGGAATGTATTTAAGTACATTTACTCAAGTACTTTTACTGGAGAAAAGATCTTCATATTTACTGAATACTTCTGCACATGCTGCTTATTTTTCTTCATTCTAGCTACTAATTTTTTTTATTTCCTTCACCATGTCTTGTAGTAGTGTCTACTCCTGTTGCCCTGTGATATGTAGCTATCTACTTGCTGCCATGTGCAAACTCTTTCTTTAAAGGACCAGTGTGTAGCATTTAGTGGCATCTAGTGGTCAGGTTGCAGACTGCAACCAGCTGAAAACCCCTTGCTTCACCTTTCCTTTCAAGCACACAGGAGAACCTACGGTGGTCGTGAACCTTACATAAAATGGGCTCTCTACAGTCAGTGTTTGGTTTGTCTGTTCTGGGCTCCTGTAGAAACATGGTGGTGCATTTTCAGGTGATTACAGGATTATCATATTCAATATCTGCCAGTAGATCACCCAAATCCTACACACTGGTCCTTTAAAATGAAGAATCAATCAATGCTTTCAGCCATGCTATTTTCATTGTGCATTTCTAGTTTATTCTACACAACCTGACTAGACATAACTGTGGCTATTTTGTCTCAATTTAATTGTATTTTTTTTAATGCTGTTAATAGGCAGGATTCAGTCCACACATCAAAGGTGAGAGCTAAATAACTGTGAGTGTAACACTTTGCTTTAAAACATCTTGATAGTTGTAATAATGTTGAATTTGTTTTTAGGTCTTCAGAGTGCTGAAAGTGTTTCAGCCTCCCATAACATTCAAAGATATTCTTTGGATTTGGAGACTCACGATATAGAAAAAAGGTGTGCCTTTCATTTCTCAGGCATTTCAGGCCAATTATTATGTCATTGTCTGTCATGTTCTATTTACATGTGCTCTTTCTTCCTTTACTTAGGTCACAACAAAATCTAGGTAAGTAATTGTGTAAATCACCACTACCGTTCTACAGCTGTTAATTAAATAAGTCAGCATTGACTTCTACCTATAGAAAGGGTGCCATCAAAACGTCATCACCATGAGTGGCCTCAAACCAAAGAAGACATTGACCAACATGACTTTGTTCCAAAGGAAATGCCTCAACAGGTACACTGCTGCTTGATAATGTAAAAAAAAAAAGTGTTAAAACTGTAGAAGTACAGTATTTGTTACCTGAACCCTCTGACATTTGGCAGACCTCCTGTGAAGAAGACTGGTATGTTGGGGCTTGTAATCGGGCGGATGCTGAGCATGCCTTACACCTGGTGAACAGGGTACCGTATCTCTTTTGATATGAAATGGATTAAAACATGATCCGCACCTGTCTGAAGCTGAACTGGTCTTCTTTTGCTCCTCACCACATTAGGATGGGGCGTTTTTGGTACGAGACTGCTCCATCAACACCAACAGTGAACCCTTGGTATTGGCTGTGTATCATGACAAGAAGGTTTACAACGTGAAAATCCGCTTCATCGAGAGCACAAGCAAGTACACCCTGGGAACAAGACAACGATCGAACGATGTGAGTGGACAAATTCAGAAAGATCAGCAAGTCTTCAGCGTTATATTTACTGCGGCTCACATCTTATTTCTCCTCAGATGTTTGACTCTGTGGCAGACATCATCAAGTTCCACTCCATTTTCCCAATAATCCTCATCAGCGGGAGAAATATCCCCGGAAGCAGATACCCGGAAAACTGTGTGCTGACATGTCCAGTAACGAAAAGGGATGTTGAGCAGCTGCTGCAGTAACGCATGCAGCATTCCAGCAAAGATAATCTGTTTATTCCCATCTGGTCCTTCACATCCTATTATGTTGCTAAGTAACCCAGAAAATCCACTAAAGTTCAACATGAACATGTTAGGAAAAAGCTGACTGTGTATACAAATCCTATTTGCTTGTGTCAATAAAAAAAAATGTTTTTCATCCACGCCTGTAACAAATAATTATTTTCATTATCAATTAATCTGCTGATTATTTTTTGGATTAATCATTAAAAGATATGTAAATATGAATTCGCAGTCACAATGCATTTCTGTTATTTTTAATGGGATTCAAATTACACTATAAGGCGTCCCAGAAGAACGCAAAACGCAGCAATAAAGAAAATGCTGAGATGGTCCCCGTTCAAAAGTTTATTAGTTGTTAATACTGTGCATTGTCTCCTTTAGCATCAATGGTGGCTTGCAGTCTATTGTGAAAGCTGTGGATGAGGCCATTTATTTTCTCAGGTGGTGAAGCTGCTTCTTCTTGGCAAAAAGCCTCCAGGTCCTGTAAATTCTTGGGTTGTCTTGCATGAACTGCACGTTTGAGATCTCCCCAAAGTGGCTCATTGATATTGAGTACAGGAGACTGTGATGGCCACTCCATAACCTTCACTTTTCTCTGCTGTAGCCACTGAAGGGTTGACTTGGCCTTGTGTGTTGGATCATTGTCATGTAGGAAAGTCCAAGACTGTTCCATGTGCAGCCTCCAGGCTGACCAACATGCAAAGTATTTTCTGATAACATGCTGCATTCTACTTTCAATCTATTTTGACTAAATTCCCTGTGCCGCTGTAGCTCACACACTCCAAACACATCAGAGGTACTCCTCCATGCTTCACAGTAGAATCATAGGCCTTGTTCACTCCTCTCCAAACATGTAACATTTATGGTTGTGGCCATAAAGTTCAATTTTGGCTTCATCACCAAGGGAGGCAGGTACCAGACAGGAAAAAACAGAGATAAAAAAGTCAGTCTTCAGATCTGTGTCACTGCCACATGGATAAACTGATTCGACAAATACTGGGTGGAAAACCAGTGCTTATATACTGTGGTAGCAGGTGAGTCTTGATTGCCTGATTGAGAGCAGCTGTGTTCAGGAGAAGAGGAGGCCGGACCCATCAGCCACGCCCTGCAGTGAAACATACTCACACATGACAGACAAGGGGGAGACAGACAGGAGACAGAGGGAAGGGGGAAGCACAAAAGAAACAAAGGGGAAAACTGCAGATCCCCACAGTACTCCCCCTTAATGGGAGTCTCCTGGCGATCCAATGGGTTTATCAGTATGGGCTTAATGAAAGTCCTTCAACATTGTGCAGAATCAGGGAGCCGTGGTCTCTCCTCTGGACCGTAGCCTTCCCAGTCCATGAAGTATTGGAGTCTCCTACCATGGTGGCGTACGTCCGAGAGACAGCAGATCACGTAGGCAGGCTGATTATCTATCAGCCTGGCTGGAGGTGGGGGAGTTGCCAGAGGGCACAACTGACTAGATGAGACCGTTTGAAGCACGTGGAGATTTTACACAGGGATTTGTTGCAAATCTGTGTGAAGATGGGTGTCAGGTGGTCAGCACAGACTTTCAGACAGGAGGGGGTACGCCTTCTTCTGATCTTCTGTCTCTTGAAGAGGTGACACACATCCTCTTCACCTGAGTGCTGGAGGGGTGAGAGTGGTGCAGGGAGTGGGAATAGTTGTTTGATGTCTGAGCCAGGGTGGGTGATGGGTGTTGACGTGGGCCTATCAAACCTGCAGTAGAGTGTATTCAGTTCGTCAGCCAGCTGACAGTTCTCAGCTGTGTGGGGGGATGGTCTGTGGTAGTTAGTAATGTCCTGCAGTTTGTCCCACACTGATGAAGGGTTTTCACCTGAAAAGCTGCCCTCGAGTTTTTTGGCGTAGCACCTCTTTGCTACTTCAATCTCCTTTGTCAGTGTCTTTCTGGCATGGTTATACCAGACTGTCTTTGCTTCTGTAGGCCTCCTCCTTAACCTGGCAAAGCTGCCTGAGTTTAGCCAAGAACAATGGATTGTTGTTGATGTGTGTGCAGAAGCTCTTAGAAAAACCGCAGAAGCTTCAAAAACACTGTGCAGTCAAAGAATCCCGTATTGTTTGATTCAGTGAGGGAAAAAAAACATTTTATTTTTCAATTGGCTACAGGTGGAAACTCAGAATTTGAGTGAAAATATCCACAATGTTTTTTGTTAATATACTGGAAAATGGGGTGAATCTAACTTATATTTTCAAAGTTGTGGGTTTACAGAGCTGCTAGCTGTTAGCATTTGGACATATACCTCCAGAGGGAGTTCTCACACGTTATTGTGATAATGGTGTACATCCCCCCTCGGCAGCTGCCTGTGAGCTCCTTCACACTTTGGCTTCAAAGCTGCAGGCACCCCCAAACCCTCACCTCTGGAGACTTCAATCATGCTTCCCTGTCTTCCACTCAGCCCACCTTCACCCAAAAAGATTAAATGGCACACCAGAAACAATAGAACCTTGGACCTCCTGTGTGCTAACACAAAGAACAGTTACAGTTCTTCACCCCTCCCCCCCACCAGGCTGCTCTGATCACCACCTGGTTCATCTGCTCCCTGCCTACATACCTGTGGTGCATGAACAACTGCCAACCGTGGTATGTGAGGAGATGGTCCGAGGAGACCATCGAGGCACCGAGAGACTGCTTTGACACCACTGACTGGGAACTGTTGTGCAGTCCAGGAGGAAAGTTTGTGTCCATGCATCTTTCATTCCAATATTTTTGAGTTTTTTTACACCAACACTAATGAAACTGTGTCCCAAATGACCAAAACTGTCTCTTAACAGTTCCTGTGAGATTATTGTCCCTGCATCTGAATCAGCACGCTATCTCAAAACCTCACATTCTGTCAGGTTTATCGGACATAATACATCAATTAATGTACATTTCAGTTCAGCTTTGTCCTTTGTTCATGAGTTCACAGCACTCTGTACCATAAACTTGCAGGCTCCATCATAAAATAAAAGGAGTATTGGTTTAGTTTGAGGCCTGTCTGCCATAAATTGTCCACTTCCATAATTTTCCATGGCCCCCAACTTAACAAGGAGTGCTTGAAGGCTACGTGCTCGCAAACTGGACTCATTCTGTCTTCAATGTGACATATCATGAAAACACGTGAGAAACACTTAAAACTTGTAACATTAACTAATTAATTAACACCAGCACCTTCATAACAGCGGGATACATTAGACCAAAACATCCATTCATGTATTCATGGGAGCACACTCATATGAACAACAGCAGGAAAGAGCTTCAGCGACTCTTGCTTCTAATCCTAACGAAATACATCACATAGTTACTTAAGAATAGCTTAAACTGATTTCTTGTTTTTAACAAAACTTGATGGCTAAGTTTCCTGTATATCCTGAATTTCTGTAAATGACTAGTGAACAGTCTGATGAGGTGTATTGTGCATGTTCAAACAGTAACCAATAAGCCGAGCTGGTCGTGAATCAGACATGAAAATCACACTCAGTCATACAAACTGTAAATTCTCCTAATGTGGAGTTTTAATCTCACTACACTCCCATCTCCATTTGTCTTTGGCTTGTCAAGACAACACTGTCTCACTTCCGGTGCTTTCCGCTGCTTTCTGATAATGTCCTCCTCGATGAAAGATGTCTTCATGGGAGTGGACATCAAACACATTCCTGCTCCACTCAGTGACAGACTGCATCATATTCTACAACACACTCACAGTATCAAACATCTCTCTTTCTGTTACCGTACACTTGAATAACATGCATAGTTACAAGAATATACCAAAAATATGTGATTGTAGTAATTATAAACCTAAGTGATTATGAATTTCCAGGTTGGCGCAGTCTGTATCTGAAGAGAAAAACAAGGTCGTAAATTTAAAACTTTTCCCTTTGTGGTTGGTGGGAGGAGG